>NC_056733.1:1387544055-1387666555 GCF_019279795.1 Protopterus annectens | reverse complement strand
TTTTTAAGTACCTGCATGGGGGTAGTGTCAAAAGCACTAATCAGCTCAAGATAAGCAATATGCATTGAGTGGCAGGTGTCAAAAGCCATGAAGAGACCACTGTCCACATCCTCCATTACCTTTTTTAAGGAAGCTTAGAAGGATCAAGCAACAGGACCTGCTCTTCACAAAACCAAAGTGACTGGGATGTAAATAAGTTAAATTGTCTGTCTGCATAAATCTGTTCTGCTATGGTACTTACCATGGATGTGCATATAAAGTTTGAATCATGCTAGCTGGTTTCCAGACATCAGGTACAAACCCTGTTAATGGGTTGGGGTTGGAAGGGTTTAGTAGAGGCTCAGATGAGAATGCAGCCAAATATACTGCCTGCTCCATGGAAGTATTACTTTTAGTCTTTGAGGGATACTTAATGACATGTTCCAGTAGGATTTCAGGGTACTAGGGGTACGTATCATTGTTATAAGCCATCAGAAGCAATGCATTATGTAGGACTGTTTAGTGGCATTGAGCATTCTTCCAGAACATGCCTGGAAAATAGCAGTCTCTGATTATGGATGGCATGAGGAAGGCTTTGCTATCTTGAAAGAAATATACAGATGTCAGACCACTGTAGGAGTACCTCAGACTGAGACCTGTGAAAAATTATCTTTATAGGATGATAAAATACTTTGAGTTGTTGTACTACTGTGTCCAGCTTGTGCTTGGTCAATATAGGGCACATACTGTTTTAGAGACTGCATTTATTCTTATTCTATATATGTATACTTCAACTTTTGTTATTGTTTGCCTTTGTAACATTGGCCTATTCTTATGAGGCTCACTTCTTTAACAAATATAAACAAAATTAAGTAACTAGTGTTATGTGAATCCTTGCATGTGTAGAAGTATATGCAGTCTATGATATGCAAACTGCACTGCACTGTACAGATACTGGTGAGATTTTCAAGGCATATCTTATCAAAGTACAGACCATGAAGGAATGTTTCTCAATCACCCCTGTTCTTACTGAAGAAATCTGGATCACGGTATGATCTCTAGTAGTAGACAGCAGTAAGAGAATGAAAGAAAAACATGTGAGGGGGTCAGCATGTTGCAAGACCCTAATGAGAATTTAAATAAATACCATTATGACTAAAAAAAATACATGTGGTGTTAAAGCTCAGTGTCACACCCTAACCTTCCATACAGATATTAAGCACACTCACGTTATAAGCAATAATGCACCCCAACATTTTAACATCACATGCAATCTATTGCCACATAAGAGGTTTTACATGAATGTGGATCTTTGTGTAAAATGTAAATAAAATTAATGTCTCCAGTGATAGTAAGGCAAAGAAGGTCAATGTAAGCGCTCCTAAACATGGTGGGGTTTGAGAACAAAAATAAAGAAAGAAATAAAATAAAAAATAAAATTCTTTCAGAATGGGTTCCAGAAACTATAAAATTTATCAGGGAAATAATTGATATGCAACATTTGTTTGTTTGTATACTGATTTCTACCATATACATATTTTTTTGTGTTACAAATTCTAATAAACATTGCAAATGTCAGATTTTTACTCTTCCACTATGAATGGTTGAAAGTAAATATCCAACTACTTGAATCTCTGAACTGCATTCACGATAAAAAAAATTGCTGAAAAACACTTTTTTTAGGCAAGGTTCAAATGACAAATTCACCACCTTAACAGGTACAAGCAAGCAAAATCTGAGGGTAATGCTACTCAATGCTAGAAGTCTAAACCTCAAAATGCATTCACTCGAGGCACTCCTTAAAATGGAGAACATTGACATCTGTGCAGTGACAGAGTCCTGGTTCAAGGCTCCAGAGAGCACCCTTGCATTACCAGGCTATAATTCATACCACACCTTTCAGCCACCTAACCTGGACCAAAACAGTAAAGGCGGTGGCCTGTCCATATTCATTCAGGATATCCACACCTCCAGGCTAGTTGATCAGCATAATGCATCCAAGATTATCCAAGTGCAACTAACTCCGGGCAAGAACACAATTTTTTTTATTTATTTATTTATTTTTATTTTACATTTGTTGACCGGGCTAGTTTAACTGGATATATGTCCATTTTCAGTAGAGGCCTGGGGAGATAAGCTCCAAGATATAACTATGTTGTTAACAAGATACAAATAAGATAACATTAACAAAAGCAAAAACAAAGTCATATTTACAATTCATATTACTGGTTATCGCAGTAAAAAATTCAGCAGTGCAGAGTACAGGCATAAGATAGCATGCTAGCACAAAACAAGATGTTCTAGAGGGAGATAGTATTGTGGTTAATAAGGAAGGAAAATTACAGCTAATGAGATGAAGGGGTAGGAAGAACAAAGTAGTTAGAGATGTATAGCTAGTCAGGTTTAGTACAGGGGCATAACCAGTGTGTTCTGCGGAACACTTTCAATTTGTTTTTGAAGCATGATAGAGAGGGAATTGAGGAGAGTTCACTGGGGAGGAGATTCCAGGCTTTTCCAACTGTATTAGAAAAGAGGGAGTCACCTGCCTTGTTGTTTGGTTTAGTGGTAAGTACTAGAAGTCTCTGAGAAGACCGTAAGGATTTTAGGTTTTTATAGGGAGTGATGAGTGTGGATAGAATAGGAGTTTTGGAAGGTTTGTAAAGAGTGTTGTGGGCTATGGATAGTTGATGGAATTTAATCAGATTTTGTAGTTCAAGCCATTCCAGCTGCTTTAAATTAATGCAATGGTGGGTTCTAAATGGGTGTCCTGTAGCAAATCTGGCAATGTTATTGCAGGACATTTCCAATTTGCTAAGATTATTTTTAGATAGATTAGTGAAAATGGGAGAGGCATAAAGAAGTGAAGAGATTAGATGAGTGTATGCTATAGTGATTTTTGCTGAAGGTAGGAGGAAAGATTTAATCCTATAGAGAGAGCCTAGTTTTTTGTTGACAGTTTTTATAGTATTGTTGATATGGATATCAAAGTTTAGATTGTTGTCTATGGTGATCCCTAATAGTTTGGTGGTAGGTTCAGGGGATATAATAGTTTTATTGGTAGAGATAACTGAGAAATCAAGAGGAGAGGACTTATTGGTGGGAGAGAAGAGGAGGAGGTTAGTCTTTTTGGGGTTTAGGAGAAGGCATCTATGTGTGAACCATTTTTCAACTGTGTTAAATACATGTTGAGTAAGAGATTGAAGTTCAGAAGAGGAGGTGGCTGAGCATATCAGTGTGGAGTCATCTGCATATTGTATGCATGTGGCTTGGGGGGTGGCAAGGTGAAGGTCATTAATAAATATGGAAAAAAGTAGAGGTCCTAGGATGGAACCTTGGGGGACACCAAGGTTGACGGGCAGGTGAGAGGAGAGAGACTTGTGCCATAGTACGGCCTGTTGTCTTTTATCAAGGTAGGACTGTAACCACTTTAAAGAAGATGTATCTAGTGACAGGGATTCCACCATTATGATGAGGATTTGATGATTTACCATGTCAAAAGCTTTAGACAAGTCTATGAATAGTGCTGAAGAAAGGTTGTTAAAATTGCGTTTTTTGTTGATACAATCTGTGAAGGAGAAAAGGGCTGTGGTAGTGCTATGTGAGGGTCTGAAACCGTGTTGACAGTTGGAAAGTAAATTATTTTGGGTTAGATGGTCAAGTAATTGTTTATGAATGCATTTCTCCATGATCTTTGCCAAAGGTGAGAGAAGGGCAATGGGGCGGTAGTTGGAGAGTTCAGTGGAGTGTCCGACTTTATGGAGGGGGATAATATGGGAAATTTTCCATAAATTGGGGATATGACTTTCGGTAATTGTTCTATTGATCAGAATAGAAATGGGATAAGCAATAGCTTTGGCTGATAGTTGTAGAAATTCAGCGGGTAGTTGGTCTGCTGAGGGTGAACATGGTTTTAGTTTCTGTAAAAGGGTTAGAATATATGTTGTTGGGACAGGTTGAATCTGGAAAGTAGGGGGTAAGGTTGATTTATAGGAAGGCAGAATGAAATTATTGGGTAATAGTTGACTAGCTAGAGTTTGTATAGCATTAGTATAGCATTAGTAAAAAAGGTATTAAAAGCATTAGCTGTATTCATTGGATTTTTGTGGTCAGAGTTTTGAGGGTCTGGAGTGGTAGATTGACCTGAACGAAGTAGCTGGTTAATGCTAGTCCAAAATTTTTGCGGGTTGTTTTGATTAGCTTCATTCATTCATACAATCCAAATTGTAACTTGCTACAGATCCCCCACCATGCCCCAGGATTCCCACTCCTCATTTCTTGATACACTGGAAAATATTAGGGTACAACCCAACACCCTAATAATGGGCGATTTCAACTACCCCACCATTAACTGGGAAAACTACTCATGTGCCAACTATTTTGCTCAACGTTTTCTGGAATTCATAAATTCCAATGCCTTGGATCAACTTATCCACACCCCCACCAGGGGAAGCAATATCCTAGACTTGGTCATTACCAACATGGGCGACCAGTGTTCCACACCAGAGATCAATTCCTTGTTGGCCAGATCTGACCTTAAGCTAATCACCCTAGACATCCACATCCTGCCCTCATCCCCATTAGGGAAACCACCATAAAAAAATTCCCAAAGCCAACTTCATGCTTCTTAAGACAGAAGTGGCAAACTTCACAACACCCATGCAGGTGGCCAATAGAGGTACGACTGCTGAATCCCACACAAATGCACTTTATAAGCACTTACATGAGTGCATAGATCATGCTATTTCTAACAGAACCAAGATACTATCCCCCCAAAAAAAGAAGCCAATCTGGTGGTCCCCTGCCGTAAACAAACTCTACAACAGAAGAAAGAAACTGTTGCAAAAAAAGAGTAAAATTCCATGATTGGAGGAACTCCCTGCTCATCCTCAATAAGAAGCTGAGATCCCTCATAAAATCCTCCAAAGCTAGTTATGAAAACAAAATCACCACTGATTCTAAAGACAACCACAAAGCATTCTATAGTTATGTCAAGAATCTCAATGGCAACACTCCGATATGCTCTGACTTACAGCACAATAGCACTAAATATACAGAACCAACTGATATTGCCAACATCCTAGCAGAAAGGTTCAGTGCTAAATTTACCCCCCTCTTGGGCCCATCTCTATACCGGAAGAATCCAAAGTCCCTGTAATCACGACTGCACAGGTAAAAAACACACTCTCCAAAGCCAAGGACACAGCATCCATGGGACCTGACAACATCCTAGGCTGCGATCTACATGAACTGCATAATGAACTGGCACCCCACCTAAGCACCATGTTCAATCATAGCCTCACCTTAGCCTTTGTACCCACTGAATGGCGCACAGCGATGGTTATCCCACTCCACAAAGGGGGAGCCACCATGGACCCTGGGAACTACTGCCCCATTAGCCTAATGAGCCTGGTCTGCAAGGCCATGGAACGCATCATCATGGATCATATACACAAAGACAGTGGTAATCTTGAAAGTAGTAATCTCCAAACTCTGGACCCCACCCAGTTTGGGTTTGTAAAAGGCAGATCATGTCTTCTAAACCTGATAGACTTCTTTGAAGCGGTCACCAAAGCTGTAGACGAGGGTAAGTTGGTTCACACAGCCTATCTAGATCTCACCAAGGCTTTTGACACCATCCCCTACTCTGGAATTATTGATAAACTCACTAAACTAGGTTTAAATCCCTATGACATAAGATAGGTTGCCAACTGGCTCAGTGACAGAACCCACACTGTAAAAGTAGCAGACTCCGAATACGACTTCAGACCAGTGACAAGTGGAGTACCACAGGGATCAGTCCTGGGTCCTCTCCTGTTTGGTATCTACTTTTCTGAAGTACAGTCTAACACAGAAGGTCTTTGGCTAATGAAGTTCGCAGATGACTGCAAACTAGGAGCCATAATCAAAACTCTTAATGATGTGGACATCCTACAAAAGGGCTACACTGAGACAGATGCCTGGTGTCAAAGCCATGGCCTCAAGTTCAATGACAAAAAGTGCATTTTTATCCCCTTTCATAAAAAGTCTGTACCCATCAGCTACCACATAGGTGGTAGTCTACTTAACACTGAAAGTGTGATAAGAGACCTTGGGAAATGGGTGGACAGTAGTGTCTCCTTTGATAAGCACATTGCCACAGTAGTCAGAAAATCCTTCTACGTGGCAGACCTCATCACAAAATGTTTCTCATTCAGGAAAAAAAGAGGTCATTGTTCCCCGCTACTTGTCAGTCATTAGACCCATTATAGAGTACAATACCCCTTTTGGTATGTACCTCACAAGACATCTACTACAACTGGAAAGGCCACAGAAATACCTGACAGAGGATTACTGGCCTCAAACAGATGTCCTATGCAGACCATCTCAAAAAACTCCAGCTTTACTCCTTTGCATATCACCTGCTCAGTGGCAATCTCTGCCTAACATACAAAGCTATGTCAAACCCAAAGCTGTTGGACATGCTCCACTTAAAGAAATCCCAATCCCTCTGAGCTACATGCTCTAGGGACCTAAACCTTGTCACTACAATAAACAGGACATGCTGGAGGGATAGATTCCTGTCCCAGAGATTTCCCATACTCTGGAACAAGCTACCTATCTATATCAAACAAAGCTCCTCATTAGCACTCTTCAAGAAAAATCTTGATGATTGCATGGGAAATAGGAAATTCACCCAGGGGATCACCTCTGTGGCTCTGCTCAACAGGGGCACAGGAAAATAATTTTCTTGGTTGGCAAAAGCCAGGGTACCTTTTTTGCTAGGCTTATATAGGCCCTAGGGCCAATAGCCTAGTACCTACCTATGAACCTATAAAGTGTTTTTACAAGGATGCAAGCCACTCTGCACCCCCTAATTTGAGGAACAAAGCTCCACACTCCTTAAACTTTATATCTACCAACTCCATCATCACAGCAACTTGAAAAAGGGAGAAATTGCCCCCCAAAAAGGAATCACTTCCAGCACAACTCGCTTGTTGAATGGTTAAACCACCGACAATTGAAGCTCAAACATGCAGTCTTCATCCACCAGTAGTTTACCAATTTTTTCTCCCCTAATGTTAAATCACACAAATTTCTCATTACATAATAAACTCATAGAGTGCTAATGAGGAGCTTTGAAAACAAATATTACACATACTAATTATAAGAATAAAATAGAAAGTGATCATGTATCATATGGGTAAAGCCATTTATAACACAGCGCTACTTGTCAGAAACAGTGTCAGTCGGTTTTAATTTAAGATTGTGTCAGGGAAGGATGTAGGGAAGTGAATGATTAGAGTGGCTTTATCATGGAAAAAAATAATGCTTAAAACTTTGAGCAGCTAAAATTTAGTGCAAAATCAGTTATGGCAGTTAATGTACATAAATGTAGTCACCTGTTTTACTAACATTGGTGGCCTTAACTGCAAACAGCATGCAGCCATTTGATTAAAATGTATTTAAAGTCTACCTAAATGACAGAGTAGGTGTGTTGTTAAATTCTTGTATGGTCTGCCTTTGATAGTAACCTGTACTGTCGGTGGAACAATGTCATCATTCACCATAAATATGAAGCAGAATGTATTGTGTGTCATTAACATCTGGCATGACGAAACACTTTATTAACTGTAGTATCACTATAATCCACAGATTAGATTTTAAGACACAGCACCTATAACAGCATTGAAAGCAGTACAGAAACAAGTTTTATGGGGAAGTGACTTTTACAGTATGGTAAATGATGACACCTGTTAGAGCTTTGCATTTTCCTTATAACATAAAGAGGAAAATGTTATCACTGTCTAAAGAGGAAGGGAGGTGCCTGCGCAAATAAAGTCCAGCAAAAGACATTAGAAGTAATCCCGACTTAATGACTTAATAGTTTCAAAGCCCTGCAAAGTGTTGTTGAAAGATTTCCTACTCTCTTACTGTGATTCAAGAAAGACATGCCTGGTATTACCAAGTAGATATATATATATATATATATATATATATATATATATATATATATATATATATATACATTTATGACACCAAAATTTCCCTTTATTTTTAATGAAAAAACATAATGCTTTCTGGTAAAGTAGAAAGCAACTTAACCAATAAAAACAGCTAACGCACTTCCATAAAACAATTTTCCTCAGGGAAGACATACACTGACAAAAATTCTAGACTGTTCACATCTTTAATAGTTACTTCAATTGTATCACATTATGCCCTTGATAAAGTTACTGAATAAATTTATGCACACAGTATTATGATTTGATCACATCGTTCACACTTACATTACCAGCAGTATTAAATTGCATTGATCAAGTTTCCTGGTGTAAATGAACTTTTTGGATCAAGCCTAGTCATTTAGTTTATCAAAGTATAGGTTTGTCAGCTTTACAGAAGCAATTCCAAACAGCTAGTTGAAAGATATTGCATTTTCTGAATTGCAAGATAAATTAATTTCTTCCAAAATTATTACTACATGCATGCTATTGTAAAATACATATGCCATTTGAGATAATTACGTATGCTTGTGGAGCACAATGAATGAATCAAAAATTAATAAGTATTTTAATTATTCGTGTAAGTTATATTTTGTCACATGATTTTTTATGAAATGATAAAATATGTTCTAGTCAATAATATTTTATAATACAGAAGTTATGTACCTCAAGTGAAATATAATAATAGTTTATAGTTTTCTCAAACAACCATACAAGACTATAGTCAGGTACAGTCCTATAGACTAAGGTAGTTTGGTGGAAAAGGTATAGCTTGATATATATATTTGGTGTAAATGGTTAATAAAAGTTAAACATACACACACATACACATACACACACACACACACACACACACACACACACACACACACACACACACACACACACACACACACACACACATACATATCAGGTTAGAAAATTTCATGGGAAAACAAAAACAAACATAGACTTCTTAAAATCCTCAAAGATAATAAACTTTTAAGTATCTATGAAACTATTAACTTTGTCTTCTTATAATTGCTAAAAGACTCTGTGAATGAGGTTTTGGACATATTTTGTTATAGGTAGAATTTCTTTTTAATTAGGTAGAAAATACAAAAGACAAACAAAGACTAAAATTGTATCAATGGGCACCTATCATGGGGGGCTATCTGCATCCCTGCTTCTTAATTAGTGTAATTCTGATGTCAAACATCCTCAGTGGAAATAACAACTGCTTTTTTAAAAATAAACAACCCCTGAGTTAGAAACCATTTCAGGATTCAGTTGTTCTAACTTTCAAAACTGACTTTCTATCGCCCACCCTGTGGAGTAGAAAGACAAAGCCCTGACTATGCCCCAGAACCCTCAGATCAGTCAGCAGATATGTCACTGGAGTAAAGGAGGAAAGAAGGACGGAAGTAAATGACCAGTGCAAGCTTACCTATCCTGGGGAGTAAAGGGGTATGACCCACTGGACTGCTGACACCAACAGGAGTGTTGAGGGGACTAAATGAAGCATACAACTCAGTATGGGTATTTGCTGCATATTAAACCAGAAATGATGCATGTATGTGAGGGCACACAGGAAATCTGGGATAGCAGTGTATATGAAAGCCACAGCCACTGTGGGGAGAGGTTAGATATTTTGGAGAATGCAGGCTGACCTGCTCCCTGGTACCTGATATTTACCTGTTGGGAAAAAAAATGAGCTTATAGTTCTGTTACCCCAAGCAGAGAATGAATGAACCACAGGGCTCTCACCTGTTCAGGCAATGAATGGGATTTGCCCTTATTCTTATAAGAGGAACAAATAAGATAACTGGGTACATGGATGGTATCTAATGGTGGTCATATTGGTGGGGTTAAAAAGTTAATGATCATTTGATTTTTCAGACATAGATATTTGGCACAAGAACCTAATTTGCAACATGAGGCAGAGCTGCTCTTTGTTCCATTATTAAACATTAGCTCCTAGCTGTAGGTTAACTAAACCTAAACTATTCAGATATCACTACCCATGTTGTATACTTGAGCATGTCCTTCAGTGCTCCTTTCAGCAATGACATTTGTAAAAATGTGTGGGATCTTTGTAATTATATAACAAACATTCAACACATTAATAGCTATGACTTATTCTTTGACAGTCAGCATGGTTTCTGCAATGTCCTTCAGTGTAATAACAGCTTTCAATAGTGACACCAACACCATCTACTGTAATATGAATGAAGGAGTTATCATTTCAGTATTTGTAGACAGAAAGAGAGCTTTTGAAACTGTTGATCAGGATATATTACTAAATACATTTAAAATATAACTTTAGAACATCACTACAAATTTATTTCAGAACTAACCTACCAACTGAACTTCTCAGGTACATGCCAATAATCAATACACAACCATATTGAATAGTATCCTCAACACTGGAGTTCAACAAGGCTCACTATTTGTCACCTTATTTTATTTCTGTTCAAAACGAAGCTCACCAGTGATCTACCCTTACTTGACATTATATTATCTGGAGATGAAATTGCACTCTTTCAAGCTGTCTAATCACACACAGTTCTTCAAACTCAACCACAAAAAAGTTTATCTGATTTATGTTAGCGGTCAACAATTAACTTAACACTTATCTATCCCACAAAAACTAATATCATGGTCTTTATTTCAGCCCAGAAACTTTTATTACTTAGTCAGTTACATATTTGCAAGGTAATATCATTCTGAATGTCTCAGAATGTAAAGACATGGGCCTTCCTCTCAAGCCTTCCTTAACATTTCCAACAGATACTGATAATATTGAAAGAAAAGTCATGTCTCAAATTATGTTACAAGATTTCACACCTTCTGCCACCAGGAGCCAGAACATCCATTGCCAAAAATGTGCTTGTCCCTGAAATTTGAGTACTTCTTACTATTACTTACCTTATGGTCATTTTAGAATACTCGAAGAATTCAGATAGCTGAAAACAGGATGTTAAGATCTGTATTATTTGACTCATATGCCCATCACTGTAATGGGACTTAAGTGAGTTTCTGTGACTAACAGGCTAGCATTTATTTTTACCTCATTATTCTTGATTTTTAAAATGAATGGTTACTGCACACTCCTAATTGAAAACTACCTTCTAAAATGCTTGTTTCCTGACTTGGGGCACCCAGGAAAACAATATCACCTTTTCCCACCCATGCTGCAAAGGTTCAGTAGAGGAAAATACCTTCTCCAGACTAGGATCCTCTATAAGGAATCATCACCCTGCAGCAATCAGATCCTTATCAATACTGAATGATTTTGACGAAGAACTACATATGCATGTAATTAACAAAGCTATGTGCAATTGCTTTAAAGGCAATGGTTAATAATGACTGAGCCATCACCATTTTGATATATTACTAATTAGAATCTTACAAAGCATTGCAATCAACATCAGACAATTAACATGTATAAATACGTTATACAGTGTACTTCTATCTTTTGCCTGCTTTATAACCACTCAACAGTCAAAAGAATTGCACATAATTTATATAGACAGCTTGACTTTTTAATCCTTTAATTCTATCATTGTATTAAGTATTATTTATTTTTATTTTTTTTATTTTCCATTTGTTGACTGGGATAGTCCATCTGGGTGTGAGCCCATTTTATAGGTTCATAGGTTCATAGGTTCATACTAGGCTATCTGCCCTAGGGCATTTATAAGCCTAGCCAGAGTGTGTTTGGCTTTCGCCACCCATTTTAAATTAATTTTGCTATGCCCTTTTTCAAGGTTAGTATACTGTGCCTCTGTCTAATAGTGACACAGAAGTGATACCCGTGGTAAACCTATGATCTCCCATCCACTCATCAAGATTCCTCTTGAAGAGAGTCAATGAGGGACTCTGCCTAACCTGGACTGGGATTTTATTCCAGAGTGAAGGGAGCCTCTGGGTTATGAATCTGTCCCTCCAGCATGTCCTATTTATTTCAGTGCTGAGGTTCAAGTCTCTTGAGCGCGTAGCTCGATGGGATTTGGATTTTCTGAGGTGCAGCATGCTTTGGACATGGCTTTATACGTCAGGCACAGATCGCCTCTGAGCAGGTGGTATGCCACTGAGTAGAGCTGGAGTTTCTTTAACCAGGCAGCATATGGCATCTGTTTGAGCCATTTGATCCTCTTGGTGAGGTACTTTTGGGGTCTTTCCAGTTGCTGCAGGTGTCTGGTAAGGTACATCCCAAAAGGGGCATTGTACTCAATTATGGGCCTGATGAGGGATGAATAAAGAGGCACGATGACCTCCACTGATCTAGATGTGAATCCCTTTATGATTAGGTGGGCTATATAAAATGTTTTTCTAACCACTTTGGCCACGTGGTTGTCAAATGAGAGATTGCTATCAACTTGGGTCCCCAGGTCCCTAATTACTTCTTCTGTACTTAATGGATTACCACATATGTGGTAATTTGTGGGCACTTCGTTTTTGCCAAAGGGGATGACTATACACTTTTTGGCGTTTAGCTTGAGGCCATGGCTCTGGCACCAGTTGTCTGTTTTTATGAGGCCCTTTTGGAGGATGCTTATGTCGGCTGGAGAGTCGATTATGGCACCCAGTTTGCAGTCATCTGCGAACTTGTTCAGCCACAGTCCTTCCGTGTTGGCCTGTACCTCCTAGAAATGTATACCGAACAAGAGAGGTCCCAGGACTGAGCCTTGTGGGATGCCACTTGTAACTGGTTTGGAGTCTGACATGGCTCCAGCAATTCTAACCATGTGGGTTCTGTCCTTGAGCCAGTTTGCAACCCATCTAGTGACATAGGGGTTTATATTTAAGCTAGTGAGCTTATCTATAATGCCCGAGTGGGGTATTGTATCAAAGGCTTTTGCGAGGTCCAGGTAGGCTGTGTGGACCACCTTCCCCGCGTCAATGGCCTTGGTGACTGTTTCAAAGAAATCGACCAGGTTTAAGAGGCAGGATCTGCCCTTAACAAAGCCAAACTGGGTAGGATCTAGTGTCTGTAGGTCCCCAATATCTTTATTTATGAGGTCCATGATGATCCTTTCCATAGCTTTGCAGACCAAGCTAGTCAGGCTTATGGGGTGATAGTTTCCAGGATCCTTTGAGGCACCACCTTTGTGGAGAGGGACCACTGTTGCTGTATGCCACTCTTTGGGTACATATCCTGTAGTAAGGCTGAGATTGAACAGTAGTTTTATGTTTGGGTTTAGCTCTTCTTGGAGTTCATGTAGGACACAGCCTGGGACACCGTCTGGTCCCATTGATGCTGTGTTTTTTGCTTTGGAGAGGGTGGCTCTTATCTGAGCATCTGAGATGTCAGGGGGGCAGCACTCTGCTGGGATAGATATTTGCTCTTTTGGTGGGGAGGGGGGGAGAAGTTTGCACTGAACCTGTCAGCTAGAATGTTGGCAATGTCTGTGGGTTCAGTGTATTTTTTGTCATTTTGGACTAATTCTGAGCATATCTGGGAATTCCCACCCAGGTTCCTAACATAACTAAAGAAAGCCTTGTGATTATCCTTAGTGTCCTGTGCAATTTTTCTCTCGAAGCTGGCCTTAGATGATTTTATGAGTGCCCATAGTTTTTTGCTAATACTGATCAGAGATGCCTTCCCTTTTTGGGATTTTGCTCTATCATGTAGTAGCTTCCTCCTTCTATTGTATAGTTTGTTTATGGCTGGAGTCCACCAGACAGGACGTCTGCCTTTGGAGGATTGGGTCTTGGTTTTATTCGGGATTGCATGATCCATGCATTCCTGAAGGTGTTCATAGAATGTGTTTATAAAGGATTCTGCGGTCTGGGCCATATTTTCCACAGGCCCGGGGGCTTTGAAGGATTCCACCTTGGTTTTGAGGAGTGTGAAATTTGCTTTAGAGAAGTTTTTCACTGTGGTTTTCTGGGCAGAGGGTGGGGTCGGGATGTGAATATCCAGTGAGATTAGTTTATGGTCTGATCTTACCGGTGAGGGATACACTTCTGGTCTGGAGCATAGAGTCCCCATGTTGGTGACGTTCAGGTCCATTATGTTTTCCCCTCTTGTGGGAGTGGTAACAAGTTGTTCCATAGCATTTGAGTTTATAAATTCTAGGAACCTTTGGGCTAGGGTGGTGGAGCTAGAGTAATGCTCCCAGTCTATGTTTGGGTAGTTGAAGTCGCCCAATATAATGAGAGACCTTCATATTTTACAGTGTTCTCAGGAAGGCCGAGTGGGGTTCCTGGGTTTGGGAGGGTGGTCTGTAGCAGGCTATAAACTGGAAGGCAGTTTTACCCACTGTTAGTTGCACATGGATAGTCTCTGATGCTTCGTGCTGTGCCATCAACCTGGAGGTGTGGGTATCTTTGACGAATATTGATACTCCCCCTCCTTTTCTGGTTCGGTCCAAGTTTTGGGGCTGAAAAGCATGGTATGAGGTATAACCTGGTAGTGCTGAGGTGCTCTTGGGGGCCTTGAACCAGGTTTCTGTTACTGCACAGATATTGATGTTCTCCATGCTAAGGAGAGTTTCGAGTGCATGCATCTTGAGGTTTAGACTTCTGGCATTGAGTAGCATTACTCTTAGTTTCTTATCCCTTGTGATATCTATGGAGGTGGGTTTGTCTTTTGAGCCTTGCCTAAAAAAGGCACTATGGGGGTAGCAAGAGCCTTTGCCAATATCCGAAAGCCCAGGGGTGACAGGTGCAAGCCGTCCCTAGTGAAGCATCGTGGCTTGTCAAGCATGTCATCCCAGGCTGACAGGCATTGGATCCCCTTTGAATGACACCAATACTTAAGACAATTGTTGAAATTGATCATCTTGTCTTCATATTGTGGCATCATTCTTGGTGAAGATAAGATGCTACTCAAGGTCAGGGTCATACCGGCCTGGGATACATGCTCAGAGAGCTCCTCTATGTCTCTTTTCATGTAGTCCAGGGAGGTACGTCTCAGGTCATTCACAACAGCATGGACAATGACTGAGTCATATTTGTACTTGCCTTGAAGTGACCTGAGTGCTTGTGTTATATGGCGGAACCTAGCGCCCGACAGGCAGCTCACCATGACCTTCTCCTTGTTCAGCCTGGTGAGTGGGATGTCAGTGTGCCTGACGATAGAGTCACCTATTACAAGTGTATCAGGTGTGTTGTTTAGCCTTAAGGGCTGTGACTGTTCAGCACACTGGCTTTGTGAGCTATGTTTTGCACGTGTTTTGTTTTGGGGTAGCGGTTGCTTGGGTGTCTGCTTTGGAGGTCTCTGCTGCTTATGCAGTTTTTTATTTAGAGCCTCCGAGTATGTTTTTGTGTGTTTATGTGTTTGGCTTGCTGTTGTGGTAGGTCTATGTGAGACTGGAATTGTAGTGAGTGTGGTTTCCTTCTCCTCCTGACTGGTAACACCAGTACTGAGTTGAGAGAGCTTAGCCTCCAGTTTGGCTATATGGTTGCATCTCTCACATGTGTTAGAATTTGTTGGGAGGAGGAGAGGGTTGTCTGTGTACATGAGGCAGTTGTAACATTGCCTCAAGATTCCTAGATTCACCAGCTGGACCAGAGAGGAGATTGACAACTGACCTTTGGACATGCTAGAATAGTATTGGGAATTCCTTTATAATTGAAAAAAGGGCCAATGGGGAAAAAGGTACTCAAGGGGAGTTTGTGAGGGTGTAGTGCTTTTAATTTTTTAGTGCTGACTTAGTGAGCAAGTGCCAGGTAACTTAAATGCAATGTGTTACAGGTAACTTAAATGCAAAAATGACAAACAGTAACTTTCTTTCAAGTGAAACAAGGAAATAAGTACAGTAAGCAATGCAGATATCACAAGGGATCCACAGAAGCGCTGAAAAGCCATGTTTTAGGTGGAATTAGCATTTCAGGTAAATAACAAGCAAACAAACAACAAGCATACAAACAAAGCTAGATTCAGCAGGCCTGGATCTAGTCTATGCTACAGCAAACAAGGTGTACCAATTTCAGTAAGAAACAGTTCAAATATGCAGGCACTATAAGCCTTTAACCAGAAATTCCCAGCTCAGAAGGGCAGAGTCCAGCCTCTCCTCCCACAAGAGTGAAGACCACAAACCTTCTTAATGTAAAATAACTGGCCTGAAGCCCAAGTGCTTAAACCAGAACTAATACACTTTTAGAATAACAGACACTGAGCCCTCAATCAGCAGTTCCCAACTTAGAAGGATGTAAGCTACCTGTCCTGCCATCACAGTGCAGGCCACAAACTTTCCTAATGTAAAACAACTGGTCTGAAGCCCAAGTGCTTAATCCAAAAGACTTAGAATGATAGCTACACTTTAATCAAGTTACTACCAAGCAGTAATAAATACAGTTGAATACTTTAAAGAATGCCTGGATTAGTGCTCAAGTTATACAAACAAAGCTAGATTCAGCAGGCCTGGATCTAGTCTATGCTACAGCAAACAAGGTGTACCAATTTCAGTAAGAAGCAGTTCAAATATGCAGGCACTATAAGCCTTTAACCAGAAATTCCCAGCTCAGAAGGGCAGAGTCCAGCCCCTCCTCCCACAAGAGTGCAGACCACAAACCCTCTTAACATAAAATAACTGGCCTGAAGCCCAATTGCTTAAACCAGAATTAATACACTTTTAGAATAACAGACACTGAGCCCTCAATCAGCAGTTCCCAACTTAGAAGGATGTAAGCTACCTGTTCTGCCACTACAGTGCAGACCACAGACCTTCCTAATGTAAAACAAATGGTCTGAAGCCAAAGTCCTTAGTCTAAAAGGCTTAGAATGAGTTACACCAAGCAGTAATAAATACAATTGAGTACTTTTAAGATGACACAAAAGCAAAATAAAGTAGGAAGAAACACAAATACAGTAAAAGCAGATATTTTTTTTTTGTTAGTGGAAAGAGAGAAAGGAGTAGCAGAAACTAAGCTGATTGGCCTTCTCAAATGTTCTCCCTGTACTGGGTAGAATGAGGTAATGACACTAGACTGGGAGGAGGGTCCCAGATCAAATTTACACTAAGGGCGGGCAACTGCAAAGCCACCAACTGAAATGTTTCTCACAGCTGAAAAGCAGCAGTGAGCCTTTAAATGAAAGTTTTAAACAGCTAAAGGAGCCTCTAGAAAAAAGAGTTTAACTGCAACAAGTTATCAGAAACAAACAACACAACAGATGCTTAATAAAAGTGGACAATTTCCAGTTAATACCTCACACACAGTGAAACTAGCTTGAAAAATTCACAGTACACAAAGTACTATAAATAACAAATAAATAAAGAACAAAATAAACAAAAACAGTATACTTGATGTTATATATTATAGCTCCGAGTTTCCTCAGTGACTTTCCTTCGATCAGCTCAGTGTGAAATGGCAGAACACTCACAACTGAACTTCTTAGGTAACAGAAAGTTGAAACCTGAGACAGCTTTTAAGAAAGAAATCTCAAAAGAACCAATGAGGTGCTTAGTCTAAGCTGTAGTCCAGGTGACCTCAATCAGCCAATGACCTCAAACAATTCTCTCTCACTGAAATGCCTGATGGCTTTGGCTATACCAAGATGTCCCTGAATATGTGCTCAGACACACAGCCTCCACAAACACTAGGCCCAAATACAAGCCTGAATATGGAAATGCTACAAATATCCCCACTACTTAGAACAAACTGCAGAAATGTTTCTCACAGCTGAAAAGCTGCAGTGAGCCTTTAAATGAAAGTTTTAAACAGCTAAAGGAGCCTCTAGAAAAAAGAGTTTAACTGCAACAAGTTATCAGAAATAAACAATCCAACAGATGTGTAATAAAAGTGGACAATTTCCAGTTAATACCTCACACACAGTGAAACTAGCTAGAAAAATACACAGTACACAAAGTGCTATAAATAACAAAGAAATAAAGAACAAAATAAACAAAAAACGGGATACTTAATGTTATATATTATAGCTCCGAGTTTCCTCAGTGTCTTTCCTTCGATCAACTCAGTGTGAAATGTTCAGTGGAGGCCCAGAGAGGAAAGCTCCAATAAAACAAGAACAACATTGACAGGTACAGTGTCAGTTTTAAATAGAATTTAATAGAAATATCTAGAGACAATAAAGAAAGCACTGTATACAATAGGCACTTTAGTGAAAATGAGAAAGTTATTACAATATGGTAAAGTTATATATATATATATATATATATATATATATATATATATATATATATATATATATATTTTTTTTTTTTTTTGAGGGCAGGGGTCCATCTTTGATCATTTGAGTATACTTTAATATGTGTACATATGTATACCTTTAAAAAAATAAATTATCAAATTATACCCTTATTGTAGGTAGCTGATATGTGGCGTTACCAAGTGGGAGTGGGGTATACATGTAGACTATAAAATTTAGGGGATGAAATTTGATGTGGGCTTATCTGGTATTAGCCTGGCATGGTGCAGGAGCAGAGACAGTTGTTAGTGAGGTGGTCTTTGAGCAGAGTTTTGAATTGGTGTAGGTTGGTAGCATTTTAGGATGTGTTGAGGGATTGAGTTCCAAAGTTTAGAAATGTAGTGGGTGAAGAGGGAGTCCCCAGCTTTGTTGTTGCTTTTGGATACTTGGAGGAGTGTTTTGTGTGAGGATCAGAGTTGCCGAGTGTTGGTATATGGCTGGAGTAATTGTTGTAGGGCTGGGGTTCTGTTTGGCTTGTATATTAGTTGGTGAGTAAGGACAAGTTGGGTATAGGTTAGTTGTTGTGGGAATTCTAGCCAATTTGTAATTGGGCAGAGTAGTGGTGGGACCTATATGGGGAGCTAGTGGCGAACTTGGCTATTTTATTGTAGGCTTATTCAAGTTTGGTAAGGTCAGTTTTGTTAAGGTTTGTAAAGATGGGAGAAGCATAGAAAACAGTAGATAACAGATGAGTCCTGGCGATGCTTAGTCTAGAATGGCTAGTTAGGAAAGGACTAATTCGGTAAAGAGAGCCTAGTTTGATGTGTTTTTTTAATGGTTTTAGAGAGGTGTAGGTCGAATTTTAATTTGCTATCAATTGTGACACCTAGTAATTTGGTATGTGAGCTGGTGTTTATGATTGTGTTGCTGGAGGAGGATTTGAAAAATGGCTGAGGGATTGGGTGTTTTGGTGGGGAGAAAGAGCATGAATTTCGTCTTGTTTGGGTTCAGTATGAGGTTAGTGTTAGTTAGCCAAGATTCTACTTCTAGGAAGGCTTGTTGTGTTATAGCCTGTAGTTGTGTCAGAGAGGAGGCAGAGCATATAAGGGTTGAGTCATCTGCATATTGGATGACAGAGACGAGAGATGTGCATTTATGGAGTTGATTTGTGAAGATGGTAAAAAGTGGGGGCATAATATGGAGCCTTGTGGAACTCCTAAGTTAACAGGGAGCAAAGGTGATAGCTCCTGTTGCCATCTAATAGCCTGCTGGCATTTGGTTAGATAGCTGTGGAACCAAGCTAGGGAAGAATGACTGAGATGTAATGTGGCCAGGTCTGACAGCAGTTTTTGGTGTGAAACTGCGTCGAATGCCTTTGAGAGATCTAGAAAGATGGATGAGACATATTTATTCTGATTTCTGTGTTCATTTATTGTGTTAGTAAAACTGAGGAGGGTGGTTGTGGTGCTGTGGTGGAGGCGAAAATCATGTTGTGTGTTTGATAGGATATTGGAAAGAAGGTAGTTTAGAAGCTGGGAGTGAATACATTTTTCTAGTATTTTGGTGAGAGGTGAAAGAATGGCAATGGGCCTGTAATTAGTAAGCTCGGTAGAGTTGCCGCCTTTATGCAGTGGGGTGATATAGGAGACTTTCCAGATTAGTGGGACATAGTTCTCAGAGATAGAGTGGTTGATGAGGATAGACATGGGGTAGTCTAGGACTTCAGAGGCAGCTTTGAGGAATTCTGATGGGAGGTTGTCAGCAGCTAGGCTGGTGGGCTTGAGCTTACTGAGTAGTTTTTTATGGTATGGGTTGGGACGGGGCTAAAGGAGAAGGAATTGTTGGCTACGGGGATAGTAGTAGTGATGTTTTGGTCATAGTCAATAAGTGAGTGAATTGTGTTTATGAAAAAGGAATTGAATTGTGTTGAAATTTTATCATTTGATGGGGGGGGGTGGTAGGATTGGGGGTGGACGTACTACCAGGTTGCAGGAGTTTGTTTATAGTGGCCCAGATATTTTGGGGGTTATTTTTGTTTCTTTGCTGTGCAGTGATGTAGTAGGCTTTTTTGTCAGCTTTTATCTGGGATTTGGATTTATTCCTAAGTTGTTTGAAAAGTAGAAGATTGTCATTACTTTTGTTAGTTAGCCAGTGTTTCCATGCCTTGTCCCTTTCCTTTCATAGGTCTTTGGTGTTGTTTCTTAGCCAGGGTGTGTGGTGATGTTTTATTCAAGCTATTCTGCAGAGGGCCAGGCTGTTTAGAATGTTGAGAAAGGTGGTGTTATAGTGTTGAACAGCATCATCTAGTGGTAGTGTTTTGAGGGGGGACCAGTTAATTTGTTGGAAGAGGGGGTTGAAAATGTGGGCATTACATTTTTCTTGTTGCGGATTAGCCTATAGACTACTTGTCTAGGTGGACTAAGATTGTTTCTGATTAGGTATGTGGGTAGGTGGTCACATATGGTACTGGGGAGGCATCCTGTTAGAAGGGGCATGTTATTTTTATTTGTGAGAGTCCAATCCAGGATGGATTGTCTGTTGGAGGTTTTGTCTATTCTTGTGGGGTTTTGTATGAGCTGGGAGAAACCATATAGGTTTATGAAATTTGATGGATTATTGGAATTATAGGTGGACCAGTCAGTGTTGAGGTCACCCATAATTATGGTTTCTTGGTGGAAGGTTGTGGATAGCCAGTGAAGTATGTCTTCAATTGTGCTAGTGTTATCTCCTGGGGGGACATAGATAGCCACCATGATAAGTGTTTTGTTCTTGTTGATATTCAGTTTGGTGAGGAGTAATCCTGCATTGTTAGATGTAGGAAGTGTGGTGTTGATAACTTCTAGGGCTAGATTTTGTTTAAACATTATTGCTACACCTTCTCCACTTTTATTTTGACGGTTGAGTCTATATATGTTGAACCCTGGGGGAAGCATTTCATTGTTTTTGACATGTGGCTTAAGCCAAGTTTCAGTCAAAATGGTGATGTCAGCGGAATGTAAGTCAATTAGTGCATGGAGGTCATGGATTTTTGTTTATTATACTTCTTACATTTATATTAAGGAACAGCAGGGAGTTTTGTTTGGGGTGAAGGGGTATGATGGAGTTGATTGAGGTGTAAGTGGTAGTTTGCTTATTGGTAGTCTTGGGGCCAGGGTTGGGGTGGATGTCACCACTGAGTTTTAGTTTTGATAATATATGAAATAAAGTTGTTATAAGTTTGCTTAGTTGTTTGGTTTCTGAATAGTAGTTCATTTTTGTGTCTGGTTTGATAGTATTTAAGTGGGAGGTAGTCTATTTTTGTGTTGTTGTAGAGGTTGGGTGAAATTTGGGAGTTGCAGTGGTGGGTTATGGGCAGTGGAGAGTTGGTGATGGAGTTGGTGGGGTGGTCATAGTAGATGGGGTTGTAGAAGTTAGTTAAATGATAAAGAAGGGCTAGTGTGAATAGGTTGGCTGTTTGGAGAGAAAGTAGTAAATAGTGTTTGTTTTAGTGGATGTAATGATGTGTGTTTTAGTGAATTAACATTGCGTGCTTTATTAGTGTGTTGAGGTTGTTAGAGTAGGACCAACAGTGTGTGGTTAGTGTGTGTTGTGAGATGTTGGAGGGGGAGGTGATAGTTGTGAGTTTGTGGGTATGTGGTAGAGCAGGGATTAAATCAGATAGGAGGGTGACTATGTGGGAGGTCAGAACAGCTGAATGTGTAGGTGGATATGTGTTGTATTGTAATGGTGGGGGAGGGGGTATAGTGGAGATTGGCCTGTTTTGATTACAGGGAGTGACAACTGTTAGATGTGTATGAAACAAGAGGGTGCTTGTATTGATAGCATTTTGCAGTGGTAAAAAGGGTAGGGATTGGTAAAAGGTTAACATACATGTGCTAATAGATGGGTGTTGATTAGAATTGGTGTGGAAATGTGGGCTACTTTATAATTTAAAATTGTACATGTGGTGATTGGTAGATACGTGTGAGTGGGAGTGGTTAGGTTTAGATACATTTGAGTAATTTAAGGGCAGGAGGGGATGGGGGCACAGCAGGGGAGCGGAGTGAAGCCCGAGTGTAGTGAGGGCAGAACAGAGTGGGCAGAGCCAAGTTCTATAACTGCACAGCAAGGAACAGTCACTTAGACTACCAGGTACTGTGAAAAGTATTTATGCAGCTGACAATTTTGTAGACTAGGAATTCTTAAAGAAATAGAAACATTATGCCAGGAGTGAGTATGGAGTGGGAGAAATATGGACAAGTGTATTAGGAAAGAGAAAACTGATTCCAAACTAGAAAGTATTGGGTTTAAAGAGATCTCTATTGGGGGTGGGGGATACCAGTAGTGTGCCCTCCTTGAATACATTCTAATGAAATTTACAATCATAGAAGGGGTAAATCATTAACATACACTGTAATGTTCCTGTACTTTAAGTAAACCAGCCAGAGACTTTTGCAGATGCAGCTTGCTGCTATAGGGATGCCCCACAGTGTTTGTATTAGCTGACAACTGTAAATGGAAATAAAAAAAAAGAAGAAGATTAGGAAAAGCTGATAAGGGGAGTGCTAGAGGAGGTAGGACTGTATTTATAGTTGGTGCAATATAAGAAAGGAGTGGAAGGAAATAGGTAAAACAGCCTAACAACACTACAGTTACTGAGTTAAATTTAAAACTCTGTGCAGTAATTTGACACTAAAAATATGTTCAAACAAATACAACAAGCATCTAGGAATACATATAGTGCTCAACCAAGATTAATGTACAATATCCAGCTTGGCCTGGGTAAAACCGTCACTGTAACATATGACAGTATTACCTATAACAGAATATATAGTACAAGGCATTACTACACTATAGCAGCTGAATGTCTGCAAACTATAAGGAATTACATTACATCCCAGTTTAAGTGTATAATGAGCAGTTAAATTAGTTCACTGTTAGTTGGCAATACAGCTGATAAAGCACAGTATCTTCCTTTAAAACAGTGATAATTACACAATAGTTTCAATAATATGAGCTAAATGATCAATAAAGACACAATAAAAACAAACAAAAAAAAATAATAAACCATCTTAAAACAGTAATGCATATGCAGAGTTTAGTTTGATACCAAGACCAGGTGTTGAGCATAACCTTTTAAATATATACACTTGTAAATGGTGGCATATCTTACTGATTAGAACAAATAAGCAGCACATATTCTGAGA
Organism: Protopterus annectens; assembly: GCF_019279795.1. NCBI lineage: Eukaryota > Metazoa > Chordata > Ceratodontiformes > Protopteridae > Protopterus > Protopterus annectens. Next base: position 1,387,643,333 of record NC_056733.1, on the reverse strand, counting down.
ATCCTTGGATTTCTACAGAGAAAAAAAAATACATTTAACAGAACTTACATGGAGGTCACACTACTGGAAGATGCCAAAACAGCAGGCAGAACAGGCTAGAATAGTTTAAAATGGCGCAGGTCTGAGTGAGGTGTATTTGAAATGTTCTGCTAGCATGTAATTGGAGTTTCTGCAGGAGGGGCGGGTTAATATTCACCAAAAGAGACAGAATGACAGATACACTGATAATGGATTTTATAGTCCTTAGAGACATAGCTGTCAACCTTCTATCTCCAAAATGAGGAACACTAGCCCTCATAATGTGTAACAAATGGGCAAAATGTGGAATACATACCAATGGCTTACTAACAACTTCAACTAGGAAGGTCATAGGATGGTTAAAATATGCTGGTTTTATTTATAAAGAAGATATTTTTTAATGAGTTAATATGATTCATTTCTATTTATAATGGATTTCACTTAAAAAAATTCCTAACACTGAATGTATGACAGTCTTTCAATGTGGAACTTTGAAGAACTTTGAGGAACTTGAACTTTTTAAGAACCCAAATGAGGTACGTTCCTCAAAATGAGGTACACTTGAGAGGTATGCTTAGAGAAAAATAAAAGGAATGAGAGAGAACAAGGTAAGAAGAAAGGTCTAGCAGAAGAGGAGCTAGAAGGGAAGGAGATTTATAACTGAGTAGAGTCAGCAAATTCACAAGGACAGCAGTAGGAGGAGTGAGTATGGAGTGGGAGAAATATGGACAAGTGTATTGGGAAGGAGAAGATGATTCCACGCTAGAAAGTATTGGGTTTAAAGAGATCTCTGATGGGGGCTACCAGTAGTGTGCACTCCCTGAATACATTCTAATGAAATTTACAATCATAGAAGGGGGAAATCAATAACATACACTATAATCTTCCTGTACTTTAAGTAAGCTGGCCACAGACTTTTGCAGATGCAGCTTGCTGGTAGAGTACTGCTATAGGGATGGTAGAAAACTGCTATAGGGATGCCCCACAGTGTTTGTATTATTGTTTTTATATATGTATTATTAAATACATACTGGGTTGCCCTCTGAACCAGGTTCTTGGCTGAAGTAGGCCAATATACCAGCCCACATAATTGGTCAACAAATGGCTAATAACTAACTAAATAAATTTCCAATCTGACCAGATCATTCTTGAACTGGATGCTCAAATTTGTTTATTACCAACCCCCAATCCTTGATATTCTTATCCATGTAAATTCTGAAATCAGGACACAATGAATAATAGATTGTATACATGCCTATGACCCGGTAACATCATCATGGCCTGCAGTATAATGTAAATACATCCTGAAGTGTATTCATAGAATATCCTCCCAATCTAACATCCCACATTCTATTGTACTAAGACTGCACTTTATAATCAAATCTATTTTTTATGGAAAAAATTAGAAAAGATTCTGAATATTTATTGTCAGGTACATGGGTAGATGTCAAGTCAATATGCAATTGATAGTGGTCAGTAATAACCTTCCATGTTTCAGATGGCCTAACTAATACTAATTCATCCTTCAAGCTCTGATTCTCCATAACCAGCTACCAATGAAATATTAGCTTCTTGCCTTAGGCCTTTCACAGTCATTGTTTGACTGCATAATCCTAATTTGCAAAATGTTACCAGTCCTTTGGTCTTGTGTCTTCTTTATGCTTTGCTCAGCTTATCCCAAAATAATCTATGAAACGTATTATAAAAGATACACTTTCTTCTTCATTGTGTCTCTCCCCACACCTTCTCACAGAAGCTTTCAAAAGCAACTTAGCCTCTAGAACACTTTTCTCTACTCCAATGTTGATACTTTCACACACAAAACTCTTTCAGTAATGCCTTATGGATATCTACAATAAATATACAAAAAGGAAAACTAAAGTAGTCCTACATTTATTTAAGTAAGACAGTCAGTAAAAGCAAAACAACAAACCTTCTAATCATTGTCTTATGTGGCAACCTGTCTATACTTGACACCTATCTCATGTTTTGCAGTAGTCTTTTGAAAACCTGGACAATGAATAGAAAACATTTACTTAGTTGTACTGTGGTTTAGAAAAAAAATGCTGTTTTTGTCCATAGAACAAAACATTGTAATACAAAGGAGTAACATTTTCACTGAACCAGCACAGGCCATATTGCATCACAACACCTCTACTGTTCTATTTGATTATAATAAAACACTGGCACTGGTTGTTATTTTATTTTTTTTATTTGTTTATTTTGCATTTGACTGAAAACACACCAAAATCATATGACCTCTGCATCACCTGTAAAATCTGTTAGTGTCCTTTAGAGCAGTAGATCAATTATATGTGCAGTTTAAGTAGCAACAAGATCAGGTTTAGACACAGTCAGTGTAAACAACTTCAGTACTCATATCATCTGACACTTCACAAAGAATGATACTACATGTAGATAAATTAATACTCCTCATGCCAAGCTGGTATCACTTTTTGAATTGCACTATCACTGCTCTGGTTATCAGTGGTCTGCAGCTATGGAAATAATGTATGTAAATTCCATGTAATGAGGAAGCATGTACACCTTCATATGTACACTAGCTCATGCTCACATTCTTCTATGTTTGAATACTATAGCAAGTAACAATTTGTGTCCAAAATGGTACATGTATGTATGTGAGTGTGTGTGTGTGTGTGTGTGTGTGTGTGTGTGTGTGTGTGTGTGTGTGTGTGTGTGTGTGTGTGTGTGTGTGTATGCGAGCATGCGTGCGGGTCATCTCAACAAACATCTCCAGGATTACTCAGCTTCAGAGTTTCTTTATTTAGTTGCCTGCTTACAGGGGTTTCAAAGCACAGATAGATGAGACACAGCACAAATAGTTGTACCTGTTAATAACCAGCACATATAATCACATAGAAAACGTATCTGACCTCAGATCATTGCAAAACAAGCAAATCATTTATTACACAGTGCAGCTCATCAGAATGCATATTGTAAAAATAGTGATGAAATCCCTTCAATATCCATAAGAACACAGTGATCAAATGAAGAAACTCTAAAGTGGAGTAATATTGGTGATGCTAACAATATGCCATAACTATGATCCCCTAAGCTAATGAGCTCAAAGAACAGGGCAATATAGAAACTGTGATGAATAGTACAGATAGATATCATCAGAACACTTCTCCTCCTTCACTAGTAATTCATAGTTCCACATGAGTCCAAAGCATGGTAGCCTACAATCTTAATCCACCCATGCTATCCTTCCAGTAGATTCTGTGTTCTCAGCAGACCAGAATTATACACACATAACTCAAACCACAATGCTGGAGAATGCATGTGAGGAAGATGAGGAATGCTGTAAACACAATGTTGGAGAATTCATGTGTGGAAGACGAGGAATGTTGAGATTTATGATAACTACCTTGCAAAACTCATAGTATTATGTAAGAATGCTCAAAATAAGAGACAAGGGCTAACATATCAGGAGGAAATAGCAGCCATGATTGCAGGAATATATTTGGAGTTTCACAGTGTCATGGTAAAAATCAAGAGCTATTAGTTGCCAAACAGTGGTACTGAAAACAACATTTTCACCAAATATAGCAAAAAATCAAGACTTTGATTATTTTGCCAAGTGTTCTGAGTAAAATGAAAGAAGCACCCATTAGTATTGGAAGAGTGAAAATTAAATATTAAACTCTTCATTACTGGAGGCTCAAAGTCACACACTATAAAGTCAGGATACATGCAACAATCCAAATGAGCAAAACTTTCCACAACACAATCCCACACAGTATTATAGACAGCCTTACTCTTAAACTGCATTAGAACAGAAAGCTCCTTGACTGAATTATTGGTAAACCAGCTATTCACTGAGTAGAGCTGACAAAATGTTTTCCCCTTTTGTAAAAAATCTGTCAACAACTAACCACATGGAGTACATAGACAAATCCCTTATGTTCTGTGTAGAAGTTAACAAAAGCATGACTATTCCTGATTTCTCATCAAATACTCTGTAAAGAATACATGTGCCACACTGAAGAAGCCAGTCATCATAATTAAGAACAGTTAATGTGGCCATTGTATGCTTCCTTCTTTGTATACCACCCTGTCACAACCTATTAACCATCTGGCACATAGTCCACTGGCTAGGCAATAGTACGGCCATCTTCTCACTACTTTCAGCCAAAACATCTGTAACCATTTTAGAAGGAGAAGGATTAGACTCTGGTGCCTTGACACATACAAGATTCAACACATGAGGCTGGTCAGCAATTGCAGGTCAGGTAAATGAATGTGGGTGTAAATTTGAAACAACTCCTCACCTTTAGTGATTAGCAACATTTATCAGTCAATTTGTCATGGCATGTCAAACATCTTTTACTCTGTACCTTACATTCTCACACGTAAGGACACGTATCCACTGTCAGTTGCTAATTCCCCATTTAGGACCTCACTTACTTGTAGACAGGAGCTGCAAACTCAGTTTAAATTCTCACTAGCTCTTCATCCATTCCAACTGGCTACAAAAAAAATGCCAACTTTCTAGAAAGCAAATATTGGCTAGCAGTAAAAGTATCCACTAAACATGATGCATGTACCCACAACCTCCAAAAAAGTATATCTCACAAGTAAAAATACTTTAACAAAAATTAAAGACAAATATCATGATAGTACATAATGTTTTAAAATATTGCTCACCTACAAAAAAAGCAAAGAGCAGCAATGGCTAATGTAAAAAAAAAAAAAAAAAAAGAAAAGTATTTATTATACACTACAACTAACCATACATTGGAAAAGGTGTCACATCCAGTACCCAAAGGACTTCACCAAAAACTGGGTCCAACACAATCACATCTAGTCCACAGGCATTACATTCCCAAATTGACAATCAAGGCAGGTCAGATCATATTCTCATTACCCAAGGTCTTCTACTAGTGACAACAGTCATTTCAACCACAATTATATATGATTACTTCCATTCTTCAGTGTCAACAGCAGTTTTCTTTACCACTATATATTCCATCCTCCTCAGTTACCACTCTTGAATTTCCCCCAGTCCCAAGATCCCTAAACTTGCATAGCCATTCCTTTACAAAGCTTAAACACATCAAACCCACATACTTCACAATTTTTCTCATTCAAATCAACCAGTGCGCGTCTCCCAAAATATCACAGAATAGTTCTGCCCAATGAAGTCCAAACTACAGGGTCACCAAAACTACCAAAAAGTAAACTCTAAATTCAGTGCATATGCATAAATTGCTTCAAATGGTTAAAATTCCTATTCAAGCTGCTCCTGCTTTTGATAATAGCAAAGACAGAATTCAACTGTTGTGTCTTTCAGCTTTTCCCTGTTAGGGGTCGCCACAGCTGAACTCCGGTCCACTAATGATTGGCAGTAGATTTTTACATCTGAGTTGCCAGCCCTGATGCGCAACCTTCAACGAAGGTACACCCATTCAGGCATGCCTCCACACAGAAGACGCTCTAACTGAGAATCGAACAGGACAATGTCTTACTGTAAGGCGACAACACTACCGCAGCACCACCACCGCAGTAAACCTGCTTGTATTCCTTTCCCTTTTCCCCTCCAATAAAATGTTGCCTAATGAATACAGGTAGCAGAAAAAAACAAAGAATTTGATAACAGTCCCCTTTACCATTCATCAGAGTTGATAACTATTGCAAAATCATCCATTAAAGATTACCCCCCCCCCATCCAAATTTGCAGTACTTCTTTCAAGGCTATAAATGAATTTTTTTAATGTTAGACTTTGTTAAATAGGTGTTGGTACATTTTTACTGTTTAAAGAAACTCTGTATATATACATTTGCTACTGAGGTATATTTGCCAATGTCAGTGTTGCCAAATCACTTCTTATTAATATGTTATTAAATAAAGGTTAGAAACTCACATAGTAGTAACAGTAGCACTCTGCCTGCCGGGTCGATATTATATATTCAAAGCTTCAAAATTTCGAACCTCATATGTTCGACAACATATGAGTGAAACTTGAATCTTCAAATATATAACAAAAACGTAAAAAAAAAAACCTTACCTTGATGATCTGAGCAGGAGGCACCTTCACCCCCCCACACCCCTCCTACTTAAATATACCAACTCCGAGACCGCACTTCAGTGCAGAAAAGGGCAATTTTCCCATTCTGCACATATGGTCCCATTGCGTTTCACCTTCAAACTTTCCAAAGTTCGATCATATGGTGTCGGTCATATGACATTCGAACTTTGAAACTTTCAGTAATTTCATAGGGACCCTTCCTGCCACCTGCTTTTTACAAATGTTCTAGTGCTTCATTATTACCATATTAAACAAATCTATCCCTCACAAAAGTCTTACAGTTCTAGGCAATTCAACACAGGTCTGCTAGAGCATTTGGATACCAATATATATGAATTTGTTTCCATCTTTCTTTTTTTCTTTCTCTGTTTATTTGTGTTTGTTCACCAGCTGATCCACTGAGGACCCATTTCAACTACAACCTGGGCTTACTTGCACACTAGAGAATAAAACATTACAAAAAAGAATTAAAAAATCATACATTTACAATAAAGAATGAGGAGTAAAAGCACTAACCATGTTAAATATTAAGCAGCTTAATTATATACAAGTATACAATCACTGAGCAACACAAACATGGAGATAGTTATATAAAAGTATACATATAATAATGTATGAGATCACTTTGTGAGAGAGAAATTGTACAATGTGCATATAGAAAGATTGGATGTCATGGATCACATGCATATATTGTCTGAATGGTAGAGTTCCACCCATATGGTTGTTTAAAGATTCTAGCATTTTGATTGTCTGATCTTGGTTTTTAAGTTTTGGAAATTCATGTTTAATAAAGTGATATGAGGAAGGCCACAGATGTCACCTGAAAGTGTTTATCTTTATAATAAAGCTTTTATAGTTTTTAAGCCATGGCAGCCTTAGCACTTTTCTTATTTTACTATTTACATAACTACCTGGTTTTGGTGACCACATGTTTTATCTCTCTCTCTCTCTCTCTCTGAAATGTTATAAATATAACAAAATTGAAAATTTATGGATAAATTTCAAAACATGAAAATGAGAGTAAGGAAAAAAAAGAAAAAGAAAGAGAAGAAAATAAGAAAAAAGAAGACATTTTAAAAGTAGTAGAAGTAGAGGAAAAATAGATGAGAAAAAAATAATAAAGAGGAAATAGAAGAAGGTTCTGAAATAAATGATGAAAAAGACATAAATATGGAGGTAGTAAAAGAAAAAAGAATTAAATTAATAAAATTGTAAAAAACAAAAAAGAAAATGTAAAGGGATAAGTACAAATGAAACAAGAAAGGAATGGATGAAAAAGAATAAATACAGCTATGTTTGGGAGTTGGTATAATGGTTAAGGTATTTGACTCACAGACAGAAGGTACAGTGATTCATTCTCACTTTTGGGAAGGACATTGGCTAGGGTTAGAATGGCCTATTTAAAAAGTTAATCTAGTAATTTGCTATGAATTTATAAAACAATAAATCTAAGGAAAAGAGAAAATAAAAATGAGAGTGCCTTATGTTAATGTGAATAATAGTAAGAATTTAGTAAGAAGAACAAGAATTTTGGAATGGTGTAATACATGTAGTGTTGATGTAATTATATTAGAAGATATAAGATTTTTAACAAATGAAGAAAGATTACAAACAGAGAAACTGTGGGGAGGAAAGATTATCTGGAATTTGGGAAATGAGATGTTCTGGAATAGCCATAGTCTGTAGAAATACAATAGAGGTATTAGATGTAACTTTAGCAAAAATGGGAAGATTAACAATTATAGATTTAAAATGGAAAGAACAAGTATATAGAATTATAACTCTATATGCTTATACTAATTGTAAAGAAATGGAAAGTTTATTATAATGATAACAGGAGACTTTAATCATGATTTAAAAGGCAAGCGTAACAAGAAAGGAAATTATGTAAGAAAAATGTTGGAAGTTATAAGCTGTGGTAAGTCAAAATTTTGAGACATAAAGTCATGGATTTACAAAATGGGTATGTATAGAACTGAAATAGATTATTTTATAGTGTAAGAAAGTTTAGTTATAGTAGAAGGAGAGGTAGTTAACACAGGCTTTTCTGATCATATTGCCATATGGTTTGAGATAAAGGAAAACAAGGAATTTATAAAAAAATAGGCAAAGGAAAAAATGATAAATGAGAAAGCAGGGAATGAAGGAAGGAACAAGATTAGTAATATACCTATGGAAAGCTCATATTACTATATGAACATTTTATAAAAAAAAATCTGAATGATGGATGATATTTAAGGAAAAATATAAAGTGTTTTTTACAGTGGCAATATGGTTTGTGAAAAGTAGAGAAAGAAAAATATAAAAAACATATAACAATCAATTGGACAATTAAGAACATAATGATAAAAAGTACTTCAACAAAGAAAAATAATTATATGAAAGAAATACAAATACAAGAATTGTTATATAAATAAAGATATTTTTACAAGAAAAAAGAATTATTATGTTACTTAAGTAGATTGTAATGGAAGATTTTAGTGTAATGACAGAAATAAAAAATGTGAAAGAAGAAACAGAAATAACTCAGGAAATGATCATTGTGAACAGTGCAGTACAATACATACAAGAAATGTTTAAAGAAAAAAAAAACAGTGATAAATATGTGGAATATAAAACAGTTAACAGAAAAACAAAATAAAGAGTTAGAAATGGAGATTTCTTTAAATGCACTAGATGAAGTATTAGGGCAAGTAAATATAGATCTGGCTGCAGAACCAGATGAAATAGATTATGAAATGTATAAAAATTTAAGAGATTGGAAAAAATATGTTTTAAAGATTTTGAAAGAATGTTTAAATGAAGGCTTTTTTATGTACAAAGAATTATGTAGTAGAGTACTTAAATTCATATAGGAGAAAGAAGCTAGAAGACAATTTAAAAAATGGAGATTGAGAGTATTGAATAATAATGATTGTAAGAACTTTATAAATATAATACAAAAGACATTTGAAACTAAAATGGAAAATGTTATGGAAGATAGTGTGTGTGTGTGTGTGTGTGTGTGTGTGTGTGTGTGTGTGTGTGTGTGTGTGTGTGTGTGTGTATATATATATATATATATATATATAGAGAGAGAGAGAGAGAGATAGTATAATGGGGAAGGGTTGTCAAGAATGATAGAGAAATTGTAGATGAAATTATGAATAGAAAAGAAGATGTGAAAATCATAATAGGAGACCTTATTAAGGCATTTGACACAACTGGACATGAAATCTTATAGGTAATAATGAATGAATATAATATAAGTGAGAAAGTTAGGAAATTATGTATGTCATTATATAGTAATAATAAAGTAAAATACTTGTAAATGGCTGGTTAAACTAAAAGGTACATTGGAAGAGTGGTATAAGGCAGGGATGTCCTAAGACTTGTATGCTCTTTGCATTAGTTATGAATGTGATAGTATGTGAAATAAATTATAGAATGGCATTATAATAAGTGTAGAAAAACTAAATTTGAATAAAAGAAGGAATAATTTGGACAAATGAGTGTCTAGAGTTGAAATGGTTGGCTTTAAATAAAGAATAAAGTAAAGGCTTAGATTATATAGTAAAGATAGGGGGTATATATTTTAGAATGAATGAATTTTCTGTGTTAGGTATAACATTTGAGAATAAAGACATAAGTAGAATTAAGTAGTAGAAAACAATAGAAGAAATAAAACAAGCTTGTCTTTTCTGGAAAACATACAAATTATCATTCAGAAATAAAAGGCTTATTTGATAAATTCAGTACTGATGGAAAAATAGTATACTTAGTAAGTGTATTTATGTTTCCAGCAGTATTTGAAAAGGGATTATTGCAGATAATTGTTTCATTTATTTATTGACATTTGATTACCAGGAAAGTCCTACTGGGTAGAAGCCCATTTTCAGTGGAGGACCAGGGGAAAAAGCTCCAAAATAATATGGTGTTCTAGATTAAACCCATTTAAAAGAGGAGTTTTGTATGTAAATAAAGTTTCATTGTGTGTGCAACATGTTAAAGTGTATAAATGAAAAAGATGAGAGATTAGTAGTAAAATTTATAAATAAAATTATGATAAATTTTGGTGTATGGTAAAAAAGAGTGAAACAGAAAAAGAGTGTATGAATGAAGAAATAAAATTTTACCAAGAAAACATACTTTTCAGGAAAATAAAAATTGATGATATAGAAAAATATAGAAAAGCATTTTATGAGAGTGTAATGATTAAACTTTACTATATAAAACCATGGGAAAATCTAACAGATGAAAAAAAATAAAACTATAAAAATAAGAAGTAAAATGGTGTAGACAGAAAGTTGAATGTTAAGACTGGTAAAAGATAAATTACCAGTAAAAAGAAATAGCCATATAAAAACAAAAGTGATCGAATATATTTATATTGTCAAGAAGAAGAAACTACAGAACATGTATTTTTGAAATGTAAAAGAGTAAAAAAAATACTTGTAAAATATGTAAAGAAGATTTTTTCAAAGATATAAAAGAATTGGATAACATATACATGGATATGATTAAATATAGATATTATAAGAAGAGAAGTAAAGAATATGTTAAAAGAACAGATACATTATTTTATGTTATATTGGTTACATGATATGAATGAATAAATGAAATTATGTTTAATGGTTAATGGATTTTAGCAACAATATTAAGTAAAAGCAGATGGTGGTTATGGAAAAGGAGTGGGGGTCTAATAGGGAAAAAAAACTTAGGATGATTGTGTAAACAGATTTGTTTATCTATATATTTATGCATTTGTAAATATTTGTAAATATGTAAATAATCTATAAATAAGAGTTATTTTGTATATAAATGATTGACCCATGCTCTTTAGTGCTGCTACTCAGTGCTAGAGGGTTACTACAGCAGCAAGGAAGAGGCCTAAGGGAAGCAGCAGTTTGGAGGTGGAGAGGAAAGCTATAGAGAGTTTAGTGGTGTAAAATGAAAATTTGGAGAGAAACTTTGTGCAATATTGAGCTTCAGAATGTAAATGAAGATTATTGTGTGGTGGATGTTACAAATCAACAGCTATCTCAATGGAGAAGGAAGTAAGTAACTCTGTTGAAGTGGTATAGATAATAGAACTGGCATTGGGGGTGGGCTTGCAGATGGCATTCTGTTAAAATAAATTGAGCAGAATAATCCAGGTGACATTTCTGCTGTTTCATAGGGTGAGCTGGCAGATAACATTTTCAGAGGTACTGAGGATGGTAATGTGGAAGAGGAACTAGGTAATGTGGCAGCAGACAATGCAGTAACTAAAACTTATGCAGCAGTGACAGTAGGCAAAATAGGATAGCAGCAACAAACTGTTAGTAAAACTGTTTTTGAAATGAAGAGAAGACCAACTGTGATAATAATATGTATGGAACAATTTGGTGACAATTCTGGAAGTCTTTTAGTCTTAATTTAGTCTTTTATATATATTGGGACAGAAACTTTTGGTGGCTTAGCATTTAAATTAACATTTAAAACTAGTGGACTGATGAAATTTCTGGAACTGTGTAACAAAAAGAAGGGCGTTTATCAATGAAACAATTATTTGTTTTCTGGTAGTAGCTTAAGTGTTGAAAAATGTTACTTACCAGTTTAAACCTAATGAAATAGAAGAAGACAATGCTAAAAAATGCATGCAGCGTCTGTGTAAAGCTGTTGATAATATTGAGAAAGTTAGAGATGAGAGATATTTTTGGAATGGAGGGTCGAGTTAGGAAGCTGTTTTGAAGTGTGAAATAAAAACATGGTGAAACACTTGGCAAGTGTTATTTTTGTGGCTGATCATAGAGGAACACTAAGGTATGCTGGCCAATCTAAATCATGCTTTTTTGGGAACTTTTCTAATTTAATTAATGAGTGTGACAAGGTACAATATAACCAATGTAGGGAGAAAGGACATACTGCAAGAAGGTGTGTACCTGAATGTAGGTTGTATAAAAAAAGGCACACTTCGGGGGGGATTGTCAAGAGCAAACAGTAAACAATGAAAAAGAAAGAGAAAAGGAGGGAAACATACATGAGGAAGGACAGCAAAAGGTTAGGGGAAAAGGTGAAATTGGTGAAGAATAAAGTGTAGAAGAAGAAAAAATACAGAGGGAAAAAATGAGGAGAGGGCATGCATACTAATTGTACATGATCAAGAACATACCTACCACATTTTTTTGTTCTGCGTATTCACTCAGAAAGATTATACTAAGTGTACACATAGTCTATACTTTGTGGTAACCATTATGCATCCCCTAGATATTTAAGGCTGCAGGAAAATCAGTAGGAAAACTAAAATTAGGAAGAAGAAGTGGGGGGTTATGCTTTTTGCTGTCTATTCACTCAGAATAGTGTACACTTAGTGTATACTTAATGTAGGCGTTCATGAATACAGATCTTTTTTGCTGTTTTAGCCAGTTAAATATCTGACTCTTAGGATCAAGGATTATTTGTATATAAACCAGGGAGAAAATACTCAATTGGGGAAAGAGTAAAAACAAGACAACAAAAATTTTAAATAATTTTCCCTAAACTTAAAAAGAAGGAAAAGTAAAAATTCTAGAGTAAAATCATTAAATGTGGACAGACTATAAGTAATAATAATAATAATAATAATAATAATAATAATAATAATGCAATAAGTTGGCCTCACCCTGAAACACAATGTGTACATGGACAGAACATTGCTGTGCAAGTATTAAATGCTTTCCAATGTCCTGTGCACCATCACTCATAGGTATACATACCATGGCTGGATGCACACAACTGTCAGGTGTATAGCAATGAATGCTATGTGTAGTACTGTAGTTACTGTAACTGGATGTAGTGTAGTACCATGAGCCATCATCAGGCAGCATCATGTGGTCACTCAAGGCCACTAATGTGTGCCACACTGGCAACTATCTTGCTCTACCTGAACTGCACCACTTTGGCTACATTAACCATTTCACAGGCAGTTGTTACATGGGTATGTAAGGTGTTCAATAGGGAGCATTGCCTAACATGAATGTGTTGTGTGTTGAAGAGTGTTGCACCGCCCCATGATAGGCCTCTACCCCTCAGGTATTATATGTGTGCTGTGTGGATGACATTTGGGATACTGGAGTCTGACCTTACAGCAGGTGTCTAAATACACCATGTGTATCATATTAACACTTACTGCATATGACAAAGTGGTGTATGTTGTGTGCATGTGTATTGACTCTGCCTATACAATGTCCACTACAGTGTACCACAATTGGTTGGGATGCTCTGTGTATTGCATGTGTTTGAGGTAGCTACTCATGTTACTGGGATGTGCATAGTCCCACAGAAAACATGCAGAGCATGCATTATTTGTAGGTGTTTTACATGTGTATATGGCCTACAACTCTCCTATAACATGCACATGTTATTTGCTATATTACATGTAGAACACTCAAAAGCATGGGTCTGCTGTCTTGCTGTCACACCAGAGGGGCCTACAAGGATATGAGACCGTTTGTCAGTGTCAACAACTATGGCATTGCTGCTGTGAGTTTGCAATTTTACAGTAGTACAACGGGTGACAGTCACAGGCATACAGATTATGTTCCAAATTATCAGTATTGCACAACACCAGGCTTCACATCTTCTAAATACACAGTACACATCTGACATATGCATGTTCTAACAATCGAGCTAACAGTAGTCTACAGATATGCCATGTTACCTGCACGCTCTGAGTCAACGTGCTGGGTGACTCTGGCCTCCATGATGACACATGTCTGTTGTAGTGGTTGGCCAGGAGCCACCACGCTGAGGAGCAGCTCTTCCACTCTGGTAAGGGGTGGATGTGTTGCTGCACCACTACCTGTGGCAAGCTGTTGTCTGCAGACATCGGAAGCATGCTGCCGGACATGTCTAATTAAATCACTGCAGTAATGGCGTACCTGCTGATAAGTCCAGTTATGCATGCCTATGTCATTCACCCGACGAACAACATCTTGCCACAGTGCAGTGCGCCCATGCTGGTCCTGGCTGGTTCTGGAGAACAGCAGGGTATGATGTTGTAGTAGGGTGTCTATGATTAGTTCCTCCTCTTCAGGGGAATATGCAGGTTTGCGATGGTGAGACATGTCCCTGGAAGACAATAAAACAATAATTGTGAGCAAGTCATGTGGCACACTTATTCTAAAGTACAGACATCAATGAAATGCCATATATAGCAACCTATTGGCTGTCAGTAGATACACACTTTTAATACCACATATCAGTGCTCACCCCACAACTGCCTGACAGTGCCTGGCACATTCTATATATTAAACCATGTTCTGCACATCAACAAAGTGAAACCAGTATGTAAGACTATACAACAGTACATGGCACACTATATGTGACACAATGCACCACCTAGCCACAGGAGGTATATATCAAGCTAATGGATGAAGAAAGATGTCATCCATTGCAATGAATGTAAAGTACAGTTACAGTATTACCAGTATACCACAGTAGTCTTTGATGCCAAACCCCTGCCTAACATATGTGCACAGTTGTTGATATAGGTGGCATACTGCTGTACTAGACTATAGATGTTGCTAGATACACACGTATACCCTGTAACACAGATATGATTGAGGGCATGGTACAGGCATAATTACACACACATCAGACATACATACAACACACAAATGTATGCCAACCCAGATGAGCTTTACCTGTGTACCATACAGTACTGTATGTCACTACTTACAAAACCTTATGCCTGAGGTATGTAATCTGTGAGGACTACAGGGGAAGACACAAAACAGTGTTTTCAAGCAATGTGAACATACACCATACTGTACTGTTTAGGCCTACAGCTTCAGGTAGTACTACAGTTCATATGGGAGTTGGATTCACCAGCAGTACCACTCACTAAGCATACATGTATTGCTTTAGCCTACAATGGGACACCACAATCGACAACAAGGGACTACATCACACCGTATGCCATACTACTTTTTCTGCCTAGCAATAGCATACACATCTTTTGCTGGGATCACAGCTAGGACACAAACTACCATGACAGAAACAATTTCACACTAAGCTATCACACCTTTACAGACCTTGCACACATTCACCAACACATTCACCATCACACTCAGTCAACCTCACATAGTAATTATTGCACTAAGTACATGTGTGTGTGTGCTTCGTGTCATGGGTAGGTAATATGCTATTAGCCCTAGGGCCTACAGCAGCCTAGTCATACGCAATCCTGGCCTTTGACACACATGTAATTTAATTTCACTTGCCCCTGTCAACCAGATCCACAGAGGTGATTCCCAGGGTGTATTTCCTATCTCACAAACAATCATCAGGAGTATTTATGACAACTGCTAATGAGGAGCTTTGTTTGCTATTGATAGGTGGTTTGTTCCAGAGTATGGCATGTCTCTGAGTTAGGACTCTATCCCTCCAGCATGTGCTGTTTAGTGTGCTGACAAGGTGTAGGGTCCTAGAGCATGTATCTGGGAGGGATTGTAATATGTTTACGTGGAGGATGTCCAACAGCTATGGGTGTGACATAGCTCAGTATGTTAGGCAGAGGTCACCTCTGGGTAGGCGCTATGCAACACAGTGTAGCTGTGGTTTTGTCAGTCGGTCTGAATAGGGCATCTGTTTGAGGCCGATATTACTCTTTGTGAGATATGTCTGTGGCCTTTCCAGATGCTGTAGTTGGCATTGTACTCTCTAATGGGTTTTAAGTGTGATAAGTAGAGGGGAACACTGATCTATATTTCCCTAGATGGCACACCTTTTATGATGACGTGTACCATGTAGACAGAGTACATGACCAGTGTGGCACTGTGATTATCAAAGGGGAGGCTACTGTCCACCTGTGTCCCATGTTCCCTTATCACACCTTTGGTCTTAGGTAGACTACCACCTATGTGGTAGTTAATGAGTACAATGTTTTGGCAAGAAGGGATGGCACTGCAGTGTCAACATTGAGCTTCAGTCCATACCTTGGTTGCCAGGCACCTGTCGCAGTAAGTATGCCCCATGTCTCTCTCCCTCTATCTATATATATATCTACATATCTATATATGGTTTACTATTGAAATGTCAAATGGCACTACATCGACTGTACTATAGTCGAACACGGAAGTTCGAAAATAGTAATGTCGATGACAAAAAAACAATCTAGGACTGTGTTTTAACATGGGTCGAGGTAGGGGAGATGTGTGTAGTTCTGAATAATACTGAACACCTACCTCGACCCATGTTAAAACCATTCCTAGATTGTTTTTTGTCATCGACATTACTATTTTTGAACTTCCGTGTTCGACTATAGTACAGTCGATGTAGTGCCGTTCGACATTTCAATAGTAAACCTCTATATATATATATATATATATCTATATATATATATCTATATATATATATATCTATATATATATATATATATATATATATATATATATACACACACATACATATAAACATCCATTGCTGTACATATAGGCACATATACATTCCACTATTCATGGTGGGAATATCACTTATGTGACAGTTGTGAGATATACAGTTATGTAATAATATTGCACAGTATTGTGCAGACTGCATTGAAGGTGTCCTCAGCCCATGTAGCTTTAGCAGGCCTCACTGGCTGCAACACTGCAAAACTGACAGAGCATACCCACAGCATTTAACCACCACATGTCATATACCAGCACTGCATGCTATTTTCTTTTCCACACACTACAACCTACATAGAATCCACATAACGACCTTTAACAACGTATATATGTACACCCTTCACAAACAGTTGCAGTATGTCCCTTGCTCTATGCACATGTACAGATACATAGAGATACATACTGCTGCCACATATGGATGATTCACAGTATGTAGAGTACTCTTCATAAACATCTATTAGATGCCAGCAAATACATATGTGTTACATACCTTTTGTTTGTATTGCTGTGTTCCGTTTGTTTTTAAACTAAATGCTTTTTTTATTTATTTTTTCTCTGTCTGTTGCTCTTTCTTTTTCTGTATTTCTCTGTCTGTCTTTGTCTGTGTCTGTGTCTCTGCCTCTGCCTCTGTCTCTGTCTTTGTCTCTGTCTCTCTCTCTCTCTCTTGCTGCAATGAGATTATTGCATGTGTAGACAGCAAGTACAGCCTGCTTTTCTAGGTATCTGCACATGTGCATGTGATGGCCTCTCCACCAATTGGTGCCCACCATTTACTAATTGCATGCAGCCTGCTGTGTGGTAATTGCAGTACTCACTGTCACAGCAGCCCACTGCTATAAAATGCTAGGTTAGGTAGGCATAGCCCTTTCAGCTTTCCAAAGTGGGGCCCATGCTTGTTTGTTGTGGACACCATTGTGTCAGTCAGAAGGTTGGTATACTTCTTATCTATGAAGCTAGTGTTGTAGCCAGTGATTTGCATGTTGTACTCAAACCGGAATGTTGCTGCTTCTAGTACACACTTGTCAGTGTAGAATTTTACTCACCCCTCCACATGCTTACACAAGATACATGGGAGTATGTACTTTCTTTTCTAATTAGACAATTAACTGCCATACAAAAGTAGTTATTGCAATGTATTCCTCTGGCACATGAACTGTTTGTGAACTACTATACTGTAAATATTAATTACCTCACTTCTGAACAGATTGTTGTTTATTTGTGTTGACATTAGCATGGGCTGCTCAAGACAACTGGACACATTTCAGTACTGAGTATGCCTACCTACATCCTTGGTAGAGCCTGAATACACAGGTATATTGTTCTTTTGGGTAGGGGTGCAGAAGTACAGAGTGCATTATATATTATTATGTGATGTTTATCTTGCTGAACATACAGGGTTGCTGTGTACCTATTGGTCTAACAAGGCAAGTAGTCTGTTGGTGTAGCTCCCACTTGTGGACATATCCAGATGGTAGCCAGAGGTTAGCCTAATATTCTTTGTCTGTGCACCACACCGGTCTTTTCTGCACTGGAACAATGGCATTGTCACAGTTGGTTGCTAACAGTACATCCTTTGATATTTCTGTGTTGTACTCCTACATAAGGGTATGCTTATGGGACTCATTCCAAAGCTATTTGCAGAGTGTGTAACAGTAGACAAGCTGAAATGCCTGTGTGTTTCTGCCTCTGCCAGGCCTCTGATACACTCAGGTATATATTTGAACAGCCTCAGGGAAAGGTACATATAAGTGGGGTACACCTGTAATATATTACAGACATTAAGTTGAAACTGTGAGAGAATCAGAGCATATGTATTAATACACCCTTTCTGACGTGCATGCAGTGTGTACTATTACTTATTGACATTATTCATTAAGTGTAATTCCCCACTCTTCAGCCTACCGTCAGTACTTTTCAGAGGGGATTCTGAGGGACAAAGCTAACATTTGTTTAGGAATCAGGGACATCCTTGAAAAGCAGTCACAGTTGGGAAGTATGGCCTCTGCCCTATTCAAATATGCCAGTGTTTACCCTGCTCTGGTATTGTGTGGGGTTTGTAAAGTGCTACTGTAACATTATTTCCTGCTAGAATGGCTGGTTCTCTTTTCACAGTCATGTCATGCAATTCCACAACTACTGCTGGTAAAGATCCACAGAACAAGATTTGTGTTATGACATTCCTATTTTCCCTTTACATTCACTCATTGTAAAGCATGATATATTTATTACAACACCAACTTGTTGTAAATCTACTGTGGCCTAGTGGTACTTCATGCAGTCTAGTGTGTCCAAGGTTCGAGACTGACAGAGGTGTTTTATTTTGCTGCTCAGCAGAACAAGGGCCCTGCCATGCAGAGTGACTAAGGCACTTTTAAGCAGTTGTAAGTGGGTTTGCGTGATGCTTAGCGATGCTTAGCTAAGTGCACACATGCGCACACTCGCTTAAACCTGCTAACTACTGCTTAAAAGTGCTTACTCCCGCTAACCCCCGCGCTACTTTCTTTGAAAGAAAAAAAATGGGGAGATAGGAAAGTGGTGAAAAAGGGGGCATAGAGGGAAAGACAGTAGGGAAACAAGCTCGGGATGTGCAGGACAGGTGTAGGGAAGGTCCATAGCTGCCCATTTCTTTACCAGCAACAGCTGTGCATATGCAATAAATTTGGAGTGAAATTTGAAACCTTCCACCCCTGAGAGAGGGGTGAGGACAACAAAGTATGTTGTACTGCAAATTATAATTATCAGTTTACATGTCCAGCGGACATGTGTGCGAAATGGGCAGTTATGTATGGGGTGTAATTTTTTTGTGGGAACAGCTTGCCCTTTTTTTTTTTTTTTTTCAGGTGAGAGTGGAAAGTGAGGTAGAGGAAGTAGGTATATTTGGGGAGGTAGGTTGGGGAGGTAAACAGACAAGACAAACAAGACGCATACAGGGGCAGAGTATGACACATGGGGTGGGTGAACACAATTGACAGGGACGGATGTTTGGAAATCGCAAACCCATGAGCCCACAGATGGTAACAGTGGAACTGAGATCCCCACCCATGGGCAGTCACCACTGCACCTTCACAGCCCCAAGAGTGGCTGTGCTGGGGGCTGCGTAGGAGGGGCAGGCACACCCATGAGTCGTGCCACTCTCGCCTCGAACTGGCATAGGGGATCAGCAACTGAACGCTGGATCTCCCTACGCACCACAGCCCAGACCCTTCGGAGGGTGACAGGTGGCCCTTCTCCGCCCACGCTTGCATGGGGGGACGAGCCCCATCCCCTGCAGCGCTTCCACCCGAAGGTGGGACAGGACCAATGGAGGAGGGGAGCCTGGGCTGGGCACCGGACCTGCTGGTGCCAGGTGCAATCGCCAGCTGAGGAGGGACAGGTGGGTCCGCTGGGACTGGTCTTCCCATACGTTCTGTGATTAGGTGTGTTTAATTACAACATAAACAACAGCATTCCAAATTAGTTGTAACATCATGCAGTAATATTCCCATTAACCCAACACACCAAGGTTCCAACAGTTGAACAGCAAGCATAACACATGCATATATTGAATGACAGTGGACATTCCAATAGCATGCAGGGATGATTGGTGGCAATAGGCCACCAAGATTGTGGTGTTTGAACAGGGCACATGCATCAAAGTAAATGCAGCTATTTATAGAACAATAGGACATATGTCCCAACAAATGTTTTGAGATTAGACATACCCATTGAGGTGTGGAATTGCATTGTTTATGCACATACAGTAGGGTGTAGAAAGAAACCTCAATTAACATCTTATAAGTACTTTTAGTCTACACTACATTCCTATTGACTGCAGGTGTATATCCCCTACATGTATTATTACACTTGGCAACATGCATTAGGTTGTGTAATGGGTTTGGCCAGTTCATTATATACCTGACCTATATCTGACATACTAACTGTCCAAGATGCAGACGTTACTGCTACATAGTTATTTATTTTATTTATATTTCTATATCTACATATCTGGATGTGTTCACGTGACATTTTCAATTAAATTTCTACAGAACCCTACATTTCATGTAGCACACTCACATTTCTGGGGAACACATTAACAAGCTACTCGTGTGCCAGATTTACTTATGCATGCCAGCCATTAACTGACTGTTGAGGACTGTATATATACTTCACAGCTACTGGCACTTCCATCATCCACTTTATATGGGACTACCCAGCTGTGGGTTGACAGCACTTATTACAACAGTACTATTTGTATAATGCAAGGGTACAACAGCATTTCAAAGTAAGTGACACAGACACACTCCGAGTATTATACCTTTATTAATTACATTGCACACTTTTCTACAGGGTCTCTCCTTTATTTGATATTACAGTGCATATGGAAGACATATTCAAGACATATACCTTTATTAATAGGTTACAACACTCTTTTTCAGGCTCGCTCACTTATTTTATATGACAGTACATGCAGAGATATTATTCCGACTTATTTTACCTTTCTTAATGGGTTACTACACTCTTTTTCTGGCTCTCTGACTTATTTTATATAACAGTACATGCAGAGGAATTATTCAGGGCATTTTATGGCTGTATTATTGGGCTACAACACTTTCTTTCAGGCTCTCTCACCTATTTTATATAACAATACATGCAGAATAATTACTAACCTGCCTGGTGGTGCAGTCTTAGCAGCCTATCTGCATAGGCTTGCTGATTTGCAGCATGGACACCTGCAGCTGTGAAGTAAATGAAGGGATATTGAGACATACCTATCCATTATATAGACTAAATTAGCATGTCTTACATACTGCATTCCATGGCTACCTACTCAGTAGTGGGGCATCTTGCATGTCACAGGCCTCCTGTATCCATTGGTTCAGTAGGTCCTGCTTCTGTCTCTTCAGGTCTGCATGGTGGTGACGGACCTCCTCACCAGTCCAAGGAATGCCTGTGGCACTGGTGAGATCATGAGCTAACCAGTTCCAAGCCTCTGCTTTGTACTCCGTCCCTTGGAACTGGCCCTGCAGGAGTCTTGACTCATGACGGTGGACAAGGAGCCAAACCATGTATTTTGACTCCTCGATGCCCCAGCATTGCACTTGAAAGCGAGTACCCTCTCCAGCACCAGCCACTCTAACTGCAGATGGGAGCTACAATCAGTTATGGTGAGTATTCCTGCTTATGGGGCTTAAATATGCCGCATTTTCCGCACTTTTTTGTGATTGGCTGTTTTTGAAAATTCTCAGCTGACTGCAGACCTGCTTAGCAATGGTTAATCTACCATTTATAAGTATATGTATGTTAACAGTGGCTGTTTATCCTAAGCTGTCATGGCTTAGTGGTTCAGTACTTTGATTATGGTGCACAGTGTCCTGGGTTCGAACTTTGTCATAGCTTTTTATTTTACTACTGTCCAGACAGGCTAGGGGGTGTGCCTGTGTTTAGGCAACTTTGCTCTACGTTGCTCCACATTGCCCGATGGTGCGCTGGTTGGCGCAGCACGCACCTCCGCGCAAACAGATTGCGCTAAGTAAAGCGCTACTTAGCTATGGGCAACTATATTGCACTGGGTAAAGCGCTGGTCAACTACGGGCAACTATATTGTGCTGGGTAAAATGCTGCTTAATTACGGGCAACTATATTGCACTGGGTAAAGCGCTATTTAGCTATGGGCAAATATATTGCACTGGGTAAAGCTTTGCTTAACTACGGGCAATTTTATGTCAGGATCCTTAATAAGTATACATTTTGTTCACTGATACATCGGCCATTTCAATGCTTTTTAGTAAAATGTTATTCATATATGTCAGGAATTATTTCATATACTAATTTAAAACATAAAATAGAAAGGGGAGTGGTGGGACTCGAACCGTGAATGCCTCCTCTTTGTGCGAAGGCTCTACCACTACGCTATTTCTGTTTGGCTTAATTTGCATATACATTCCTTATTATGCTCTTCAATGTTGACATTGCTAACTGCAGCTAAGCAATGGGCACACACGCGCAAACACGTGCAAATACGGGCAGCTATATCGGGAATTAGAAAAAAAAAATTAATGTTTTACTTTTTATAACTGTACTGGGGGTTTACAATGTGAGGGAGTGTAGTGTTGGGTACGTAGACATTTGAGCGGACTCGCTCATGTGTGTTGACATTTCACAATTCAGACACTTGCAGGGGCGTGGACCTTTGGACTGCTCGGCAGTCAGACACGCCCCCTGCCTTCCTGCACTGTCCGTGTTGGACTTGCAGTGGATTCAGCGTGCCCTCATGAATATGCATGGCACGCTGATGTCATACCGTTCAACTGCAGTTTCCGAGTAAGACTTATTTAGTCTTAAACGGAGGATTCGTGAATCCGGGGGAATGTATCTAAATCAGTACCTGTGCTTGTGCTTGTTCATTCATGGAAAAGTCCTTGGGAACCCTTTTGCTTCTTTTAGTGGGATTTTATTGAACTTCCTCAAGTGCACAAGGATTGTTATATATTGGTAATTGTCTACATATTTTCTGGATGGATTGAAGCATATGTGTGTGTTAAGAATGATACACAAATAGTAGCAAAGAGGTTAGTCACTGAACTTATTCCTAGATTTGATGTTCTTTATAGTATCCAATCTGACCAGCTCTCCTATTTTGCCAGTCAAGTGATACAGAAACTTTGCAGAATATTAAAATTTTAAATTACATTTTCATTTTCCCTATAGACCACAGACTTTTCTGGGATTGAGGAGAGAGCTAATCAGACAATTACGATTGTACTATCTAAAGTTTGTGAAAAAACTGGTCTTAAATGGATATAAGCATTATCTTTAGTTTTATTTAGTATTAGAAGTGCAGTTAGTGCCCCTAAGAAAATTGTCCCCTCATGAAAGCCTCATGGGCAGACTTATGAAAATGCCTGCTATCCCCTCCCTAAGAATTTAGAATTTCAAGATATTGATCAGACCATGCTTTCATATTGTAAATCCCTGTGTTCTCTTCAGCTTAAAAACAGTAGTGTCATTCTGCATGCATCCCAATGACGAACAGAGAAGGATCACCATGGCCTGCATCTGGAAGACTTTCTATACATCAAAGTGCTATCCCCAAGAAACTCACTTTGCCACAGAAGGAAAGGATTGTACTTAGTTTTGATCACAACTGCTACTGCCATCCATTGTGAGGGCCTCCCCACTAACATACATGTGTCACATGTCCAAAAGACCTTCCCATGTGATGAGTATAACTGAGACACCTCTGACATCAGACATGTGAACCAGCAGAACCTATCAGCAGCTGAACCAGACAAAAAACCAGGGATGTCATTCAGTCTGGAAGTAACAGCTTGTGACATTTTACCATCCAACCTGATTTCACATTTGTCATTCAGGACACATCTGGAACTAAATGCAGTAAAAAGGAAATTAAATTTTGTAATTCTGCTACCACATCCTGGTTTGATTTAACTCCTAGTGATTCTTCTTTAACCTCAGCAACATCTTTTCTCACTTCTAATTCCAACATTACTGAGTCATCCCATGTTTTGGACACCATTTTAGACATTGTCTTAACCAGATAACTTTCCATTTCAAAGTTGCCTGCAATTAAGTCCCTTGGTCAATGACTTTTTGGTGACTGATTTCATTTGCACAATGAACAGCCCACCCGATACCCTTGTTTACAGCTTATTCAAAACCCTCTCCAGCCCAACAATACTCATTTTTCCTGTGGACCAGTCATCGCTACAGTTACTGTGCTTTCATCATCATTTTTTCACTTGCTTTTGCCATCCAGAACCATAAGTGCATTAGCCTCTGAGACCATTGGAACTGTAAGTACAAAATTATTTCTTAATAGACATACACCTTTTGCTAAAAATATAGAGAGGCATTTGGTTAGAACTGAATTGAATCTAAATTTAATATTTTTTCGCTGCCTTGCATACTTATGAACACACACTCAACCTTAGCAATGTCTTGGTTTGTGTACATACTGCTACTGTCCGTGATAGGAGGTATTCCAGTGATCCTTATACCAGTGACGGATTCCGTGCTTCATACTGCATTTCACCTTATAATTCTTGCTAGAAATTGGAAGGATAACCATGTTTCTACCCCCATTGCCATAATGATGCTTCAGCTGTCAATGACTGTTAAAAGACATGTTTGATATTGCAAAAATGCACTTTTTTCAGAATTAATTCCTGCAATTTCACCTGGAGAATTTGTAATGGGGCTGGAAGTCATGACATGGCATGAGGATCGGATGAAGCACTGACCCAATGAATGAGCTGTCAACCATTTTTTTGTGTGTATAATAAAACAGATCTAAACACTAATACATGAGAAAGTAATAAAAAAATAAAGCTATAAATTAATATTCTTGTTGTGAGGGCCTGATGATGTTCACTGCAAAGAGAATTTATATTTTTTTTATTATTTAACATTTGTTAACTGGGAAAGTCCGACTTGGAACAAACCAATTTTCAGCGGAGACCTGGGGAGAAAGGCTCCAGATGCATGCCATTGTAATGTGGGAGGAAACCAGAGTACCCAGAGGAAACCCACATGAACGCAGGGAGGATATGCAGACTCCACACAGAAGGCATCCCAACCGAGAATCAAACCGGAGAATCTCTTGCTGTGAAGCGACAATCCTACCGCTGCACCTCTGTGCCGTCCATATAACAATGAACAAGTGATTTTTACTGTTTATTATTATCTTTTTTTTATTTTTTAACAAAAGTCAGCTATACAAGACAATGAAAAAAAAAGAAGAAAAATATGAAACTACTGAAGAATTGTAACATTGGTATCAGGCAAGAACAAACATAACTGCCACTCACCCGCAAATAGGTGGGGAAAACTGTAAAGGTGTATACCTACCAGGAATGAAATATCACCATTGACACTCCCCCAAGCTAGGCAGCTCCCCACTGAC
Source organism: Protopterus annectens (assembly GCF_019279795.1). Taxonomy (NCBI): domain Eukaryota; kingdom Metazoa; phylum Chordata; order Ceratodontiformes; family Protopteridae; genus Protopterus; species Protopterus annectens. The sequence continues at coordinate 1,387,617,972 of NC_056733.1, read as the reverse complement.
ATAGGTTCAGTTCAATAGATCTGGTGCCACCCGACCTTAGTTCCCAGAGCCTCTGTTGAGTAGAGCTACTGGAGTGATTCCTGGGGTGAATTTTCTATTTCCCATCCACTCATCAAGATTTCTCTTGAAGAGGGCCAGTGAGGTGCTCTGTTTGACATGTATGAGAAGTCTATTCCATAGCATGGGCAGTCTCTGGATTATGAACCTGTCCCTCCAGCACATTCTGTTGATTGTTTTAATGAGGTTGAGGTCTCTGGAGCATGTGGTGTGGCAGGATTGGGATTTCTTTAGATGTAGCATTGCTGACAGAGCTGGGTCAGACATGGCTTTGTAAGTCAAGCAGTGATTGCCTCTATGTAGGTGATATGAGACAGAGAATAGTTGGAGTTTTCTGAGTCTGTCCATATAGGACAAGTATTTAAGGCCTAGGATCCTCTTTGTGAGGTACATTTGCAGCCTCTCTAGTTGTTGCAGGTGTCTAGTGAGGTACGTGCCAAATGGGGAATTGTACTCAATGACTGGCCTAATGAGGGAAGAGTAGAGGGAGACAATGACCTCTTTCTTCCTGGATGCAAAACCCTTAGTAATGAGATATGCCACATAGGACTTTCTGACCACAGTGGCAATGTGGTGGTCAAAAGAGAGGTTGCTGTGAACCTGTGTTCCCAGGTCTCGTATAACGCCTTCTGTGTTCAATGGACTACCATTGATGTGGTAATTCATGGTTTTTCCCAAAGGGGATGATGACACATTTTTTGGCATTGAGCTTAAGGCCATGGTTCTGACACCAGTCATTGGTCTCAGTGAGGCCTTTCTGTAGGATGTCAACATCACCTGGGGAATTAATAATAGCTCCCAACTTGCAATCATCTGTGAACTTTGCCAGCCAGAGTCCCTTCATGTTGGCCTGGACTTCAGAGAAGTAGATACCAAACAGGAGAGGCCCCAGGACCGAACCCTGTGGGACTCCACTCGTGACTGGTCGGCAGTCTGACTTGGAGTCAGCTACTTCACACTGTGGGTTTTATCAGTGAGCCAGTTTGCAACCCACCTAGTGATATAGGGGTCGATGCCAAGCTTAGTGAATTTTTCTATGATTCCTGAGTGGGGAATGGTATCAAAGTCCTTGGCCAGATCAAGGTAGGCTGTATTAACCACCTTGGCTTCATCCACAGCTCTGGTGACTGACTCAAAGAAGTCAACCAGGTTGAGCAGGCATGATCTACCCTTCACAAAACCAAACTGTGTGGGATCCAGAGTTTGGAGATTCCCTATATCCTTGTTTATTAGGTCCATGATGATACATTCCATAGCTTTGCATATCAGACTCATCAGGCTAATGAGGCAATAGTTCCCAGGGTCTGTAGTCACTCCTCCTTTGTGGAGAGGGATGACTGTAGCAGTGCACCATTCGGTAGGGACAAAGCCTGATGTGAGGCTGTGGTTGAACAGGGCACACAGGTGAGGTGCCAGTTCACTCTATAGTTCATGTAGAACACAGCCAGGGATATGGTCAGGTTCTATAGAAACTGTAGTCTTGGCCTTGGACAGTGCTGTTTTCTTGTATACAAAAATAAGCCAAATTGCCTTAGCATTTTATTAAACTCACAGAGCTCATCTGCCTTGCTGAAGAAGAATAAAGATCCTTTAGTACTAACTAGATGACATCTGTTGACTTTTTTTCTGAAGACCTACTACATGGAACTACAGTTATACATTATTGCTTTACAGGAACTGAAGAAAAATCTACTGCATGAACCTCAGTAGCCAACTACAGAATTTTTCAATACCGCAGTGTAAGTGGTAACTGTATCTGAGAGACTTATTTAAGATTAACATACTTGCCTAGACTCTAAAAGCTATTCAAAAATTTCTGTAATGTTTAAAAAATAATTATTTTCAATGTTCTAAATTAGGCTTAACCATGGTCGGTTTTCACTCGATTAGTGTCTATTATCTATTACTGGCCTCTGGTGGGAGGAACTGTAATTTTTTTCTGAGTAGAACGTTCTATCATGGAATCTGGAACTCGTGCCTAATACGAAATGTCATAAATAAGTAGTTAGGAGTTCTTATTTAGCAAAATGAATGCTGTAGTGTTCATTTTAATTGGTTAGTGGTTGTTCTATGATTGTTAAAATAATATTGCTTTTAATGAAAAAATGTATAAAGAATGATGATTTCTGTAGTTTGAGGAAACAGGACCTTGATTTCCTAGACTCCCACTTACATGTTTCTCTGTGCAGTAAAATTATTACTGAAAAAGTTATGCTGTGGTCATGACAGAAGCACGCATTTCTGTGTACAGCTGGATTAAAGTTCATAAGGGTACTTTGGTTACAGAGATATAACAAAGCAATTTGCAGCAGTTTTGCTGTTCCCAGAATGGTGAACTGTAAATACAAAATGGGCTTTCTAACAGATGGTGTACTGTCCTTGCATGGGTTATGATAGCTAGAAAAATAACATTGTATGATATTGTGATCTTGCATTGCCTTTAACTAATATGGCACGGGGCACATTTAACATGTTTTTTTTTTTATTTCTTTTTCAAATGCTCCAGAAAGGTAGATATAGATATAATAACTTTCAATGCATCTCCAACTCTGTACCAACCACCTCTCCATATTTCCTTCCTACACTCTCCAAACACCGCATCAAACCTATTTATTTCAACTCAAACTAAAACAAACCTAAGTGGGAAAATATTCCCCAAAACAAGTATTGGTAATTCCACACTATATTAAGATCTTTCTAGGAGGAGACATTGACTCTAATCCTAGCCCCGCCTATCACAAAACAATTATTTTCCAGACGCTTCTCTAACCCCAAAGCAGTCAAGCCCCAGCAAGCCATCTTTTGCTGTGATACATGTTAGAAGCATTAGAAATAAAACTAATGGTTTACAACAAATTAATACCAGAATTCAGTTCATGCAGAGCTTCTTATTGCTTTCCTCAAAATAAACAATTATAAACAAATATGTATCACTGTCCTTTATATCCCTCCTGGCGACAATGCAGCTATATATTGGAAGATATTCTACACTGGATATCCATAACAATTCTACAAGAAAAACGCTACTAGGTGTTGCAACAGTCATTTTATTGGACATAAATTCCTTACATCTAGCATGAACTAATTCATAGTCCCACACTTTATAGCAAGACATCAAAGTCCCAATTAGACTGGATGCTAGTATGAGACCTTAGAAAATACACTACCACAGATACACTGTCAGAGTCTCTCATTGATCATCTCCCAATTTATACAGACATCTCATACATCTACTTAAACAGCATATTTATAAATCAACATGTAACTTTTCCAGATTTAACCCAGAAATGTACATTACTACTATATAATCTATTAACTAGAACATCATAAAAATCCTCCCCTTAGATGATTCCATACATTAATTTAATACAGCTTTCCAAAATATCCTAAATAACCTTGCACCTCTTAGAAAGAAGAGACTAAAAACAAATAATGCGATTTGGTTATCCAAAAAAAGTAGAATGCTAACACAGGATAGAGAAAAAACATGGAAAGAATGGCATAAATATAAAACACCACAATATCTTGAAAACTTCAGAATGCTTCACAGTTGTACTAAACAGTATAATAACTTTCAGAATAATACTAAACACAACCCTAAAAAATACTGGACAGCCATTAAAGAAATCTTACATCATGACCAAAAATTCAACCTTAACTCATCTCCCAATAGCTTACCACTCAAAACCACGATACAATTCAAATCTTATTTTATAGAATAGCATCTTTAACCAAGGACTCTCCAACATGTAATACTAACTCTGCCCAACAGCCACATAACATCACATCCACTTTCACCTTCAAACCTGTGTCCACATCCTATATAGAACTACTCTTAAACAAACTCAAACCATGTTCTACTTCAGCTGATGACCTTCCAAGTAAGCAGTGGTGCAGCGGTTAATGCTGTCACCTCACAGCAAGAGGTTCTCTGGTTCGATTCTCGGCTGGGGTGCCTTCTGTGCAGAGTTTGCATGTTCTCCCTGCGTTCGCGTGGGTTTCCTCCGGATACTCCGGTTTCCTCCCACATTCTAAAGACATGCTTCTGGAGAATTTCTCCCCAGGCCTCCGCTGAAAACAGGATCTGTGGAACCTAGTCGGACTTTCCCGGTCAACAAATGTTAAATAAATAAATAAATAAATAAAAATAAATAAATAAAGTAAGTACATTGAAATAGCAGCCAATAGCATGGGAAATCGATGCTCCACACCTATGGTCACCCCCCTCGTTGGTCAGGTCTGACCATAAGCTAATCACCCTTGACATCCACATCCAACCCCTACCCCCCAGTAAGGAAACCTCTGTAAAAAACGTCTCCAAAGCCAACTTCATGCTACGCAAGTCAGAAGTGACAAACTTCATGACACACATGCAGATGAGAACTGAAAGTTCAACTGCTGAATCCTACACTAAGGCACTGTACAAGCACATCCACTCGTGCATGAATCGTGCCATCTCCAATAGAACCAAGATACTCTCCTCCAAAAAAGGAAGCTAATCTGGTGGTCCCTTGCCATAAACAAACTTTACAACAAAAGGAAAAAACTGTTGCAGAAAAGAGGAAAATCCCAGGATGCAAAAAACTCCCTTACCAGCCTCAGTAAGAAGCTGAGATCCCTCATAAAATCCTCCAAAGCTAGTTACGAAAATAAAATTGCCAAAGATTCCAAAGACAACGACAAGGCATTTTATAGCTATGTCAAGAATCTAAATGGCAATGCTCAGATCTTCTCTGAGCTACAACAGAATGGCATTAAATATACTGATCCCAAGGATATTGCCAATATCCTGGCAGATCAATTCAGTGCAAACTTCACCCCCCTCTCACCCCCTAAAGGGCCAAATTCTGGTAATAACGGCCATACAGGTAAAAAATGCACTCTCCAAAGCTAAGAATACAGCATCCATGGGACCAGACAACATCCCAGGCTGTGTACTACATGAACTACAAAATGAATTGGCACCTCACCTAAGTGTCATGTTTAATCATAGCCTCACCTCAAGCTTCGTGCCCACTGAGTGGTGCACAGCTACAGTTATCTCACTCCACAAGGGGGGATCCACCTTGGATCCTGGTAACTACCACCCCATCAGTCTAACGAACCTGATCTGCAAGGGCATGGAACGTATTATCATGGAACTTATAAACAAAGACATTGGCAACCTTCAAACATTGGACCCCATGCAGTTTGGGTTCGTGAAGGGCAGATCTTGTCTCCTGAACCTGACTGACTTCTTCGAATCAGTGTCCAGAGCTGTGAACAAGGGTAAGGTGGTCCACACAGCCTATCTGGACCTCGCCAAGGCCTTCAACACCACCCCCCACTTTGGAATCATAGATAAATTTACTAAGCTGGGCATTAATCCCTACATCACTCGATGGGTTGCCAACTGGCTTACTGACAGAACCCACACTGTAAAAATAGCCGACTTCAAATCCAGCTCCAGACAAGTGACAAGTGGAGTACCTCAGGGTTCAGTCCTGGGACCGCTCTTGTTTGGCATCTACTTCTCTGAACTACAGGCCAACACTAAGAAACTCTGGCTAACAAAGTTTGCAGATGACTGCAAACTGGGAGCCATTATTGAATCCCCAAATGATGTGGATATTCTACAAATGTAACAAACAAAGTTGAAGCAGCAAGCACCAAAGCAGTAATTCCACTGTTAGAAGAACCAGACCGTGGGATGAAGTACAAAAGACTTTATTGTTGTTGCCTTGTTAAAACCAACATTAAAACTTCACTTTCAGCGAAAAACTTTTGTTAAAACCAGAAAAAAACAATTGAGATCAAGCGCTTTCGCTTGGTTCAAATACCAAGCTTTATCAAGTTGAACTGTTAACTAAAAGGGCTATTAATATAAGGCTCACCTTCGACCATGTGACAACAGGTCATAATTAAGGTTTAAAGTTATACATTTTCAAATACCAAATCAAAGAATCGTTATTATTCTTACTTGATCTGTCATATTGACCTGGCTACACTCATTTGTACATTATAACTTTACTATGCATTACATTGATGTTCACAAGAGAGAGATGAAGTGTACGACAGTAATATATTGAAATACTTAATAAATAATCTTATGTCTTATAATAAAATTCATTCTACTGTGTATCTTTCACCCTACTACTTGATTGTATACCACAAGTGTCTACTTGATCAAATATATACACAATGAATATATAAATAAATAAATATTTTTTGTATGTAAATAAATACTTTTAAAAATATATTTTTAAAAATGTTCACTAAAATACTTATTAAATACTAATATAAAATATTTACAAATAAATAGTGTATTAATGTATATAAACAAATGGCATACTTAAAAAACTAAATCAATTGATAAACTGTTTCTATACACAATACATCCACCTTTCATATATGTTCACAATCTAGACATTCTTAATTTTAGAACACTTTTTATATTAATATTGTCATTCAAACCTGGACTAGTAGCAGCATCTAATTTAAGCTGCCACAGGAGTTCCTTATATTCTAAACGTGTTTCCCAATCACCCCCTCTGCCGTCCATTTGTACTTGTTCTAATACTATAAAATTTATATGCATTTCTGGGCATGTAATGGAATGTTTGTAAAAAGCATTGGTTTCTTTTTTTCTAGAAACCTCATACAAATGCTCATAAATTCTCTTTCTTAGAGATCTCTCTGTTTTACCAACATAAAAACTAAAACATTTTGTGCAATAACCTAGGTATACTATTCCTTGTGTTGCACAGTTCGTGTAAATGTTGGCTTGAAAATGAAAGTTCCTTGAGGGGATATATAAAGAGCTTCTGTTTGAAATGGATGTGCACTGTTTGCACATTCCACATTTGTAAGTGCCTTTTTTTCAAATTTTTACCATTATTAATTCTCCCTTGGGGTTAAAACTTCTCAAATAATTATTTAATATTAGTGTCCCTACGTCTAGTAAATCTAGGGTATTTTGAAATATGTTTTTTAACTCTTCATGTCCTGTTAAAACTGGCCAAAACTTGGAAATCACTTCTTCAATTTGTTGAGAATTATTTGAAAAAGTGTGTATATAGTTGTTAGATAAACCAGTGTTGTGTGTTTGGCTGGGTTTTGGTTCCTGGGTCTGACCCAAACCTAATAAAGAGGGATACTTGTCCTCCCTGTGATCCAAAACTTCTTTACTCATCTTGTCTATCAAACCTTCAGGATAACCTCTTTCTAAAAACATATTTTTTAATAGTGTCAACTCTTCATAAAAATATTCTAAAGTACTGGACATTCTTGATGCCCTTATCATTTGACCCTTAATTATGCCTTTTTTCTGATAAAATGGATGGCCACTTGTAAAATGGAGGTATGTGTTGGAAAAAGTAGGTTTCCTATACAATTTAGATGTAAACCTGTTATTGGAACAATCTTTAAAAACTGTCACATCCAAATAGTTCATTTTTTCATTGCTGCTGACATATGTGAAAGACAAAAAAGAAGTGGTGGAATTAATGTATTCAAAAAATTCCAAAAATTGTTCCTCAGTACCACTCCACAAAATACTTATATAGTCTAGAAACCTAGTATAGTGTTTTATATACTCCTTCCATTTAGTGGAAAAAATAAATTCTTGTTCCCATCTGTGTAACACTATATTTGCATACATGGAGGCGCATGGCGCATCCATTGCTACTCCCTTCTTTTGTTTATATATCTCTCCATTAAAAAACATAAAATTATTTTCTAATATAATCTCCATGAATTCAACAAGTAAATTAATGGTGTTGGCCGACAGACCTGATTCTTTAACTAATATTTCATTAAACCAATTCAAGCCCTGTTCATGTGGAATACTCGGAAACAAGTCCACGACATCAATTGTTATCATTAATAAATCAGATTGAAAAAAATCTGCTTGTATGCCCCTTAAAAAGTCCCAGGAGTCTTTACATATGCACTTCAAAGTTGTTGCAAATGTCTTAAGCATATAATCAACAAACTTTCCTATAGGCTCTAAAATACCACCTTTACCTGACAATATAGGCCTAAATTTCAATGGTTCAAGACCATTGTGTGTCTTGGGGATCCTGAAAATTATTGGTATCGTGGGTTTATTAACATTCAGGTAAGTGTAGACTTCCTCATTAATAAATCCTTGTAATAAATTGTCCATTAAAGTGTAATTAATTTTAGAATAAGCCAAATTTACTTCATTTTTGGAAAGCAATTCATATTTCTCAGAATCCTGTAACATATTAAACAAATGCATTTCATAGTCCTGCATATACATCAGAACCAGCCCTCCTCCTTTGTCTGGCTTCATAGTTCTACATTTTTCTTTCCTAAGAATCTGTATCAATGCAGTTTCTTCTGGTTTCATGTTAGATGGTGTTTTATCTGATTTTTTAGAAATAATCTTTCTTATTTCTTTACTAACCATCTCCTCAAACACTTTTAAGGATGGGTGGGTTGGGGGATTAAAAGTACTAGTTCTGACTAATGTAGTTTTTGTATAGGGCTGTCCATTAAAATTCAAAATTAAATTTAGCTGCCTTATGAATAACTTCAAATCTATTAAGGCTTCTGCTAAATCAGAAGGGCACGCCAGAATAAAGTGCAAACCTTTTATAAACAAATCAAAAAACTCCTTCTTGATTTCAATCTCAGTGAAATTATATACTGTGAAATTCTTATCCTTCACTAATGTATACTCTTTGCTAACTTCACATTCATCTAGAACCATCATATTAGAATCATCAAAATCTAAAAAATTAGTCATATCTAAACCTATGACTTTCTCCACTTCTGTTGTTGGAAGATCTCCCCCCTCCCTATTAATCTGTCCTGGGGAAAGTGAAAATCCTGATGAGAATTCTTTCTGCTTTTTTCAGCTAACCTTTCACTCCTTCTAAGTGGTTCAGTGAGAGGTTGTGCATAAACATTCCTATGTGTGTTCACCTGAGCTCCACCCCTATTACGGTCGTCTTTCCATTTATTTCTCACCACCACAGGGTAAGCTAGCCCTTCTTTATATTCGTTTAAATCCCTTTCTAATTTATTAATCTTTCTATTCAAAATTCTCATACAATATTGGTCTACCTCATTAAATACATTATCATAGTTTTTCTTAACAGATAAAAAACTGGTGTCATTAATCAACTTTTCATTCTGGACACTCAAATCTTTTAGAAGAATATCAGCCTTCGCCTCATATTCCTCAATCATTACTTCCAGTACCTGAAGTCCAGCTCTATTAAAAATATTACACAATTTCTCATAATATTCTGTTCCTGGCTGCACTTTGTTGGGAAACTTGAAACAACGCAAGCCCTTAGGAACCCACTCAACATTTACACATTCTTTTAAATAGTTAATCTCTAATTGATTACTTTTATACGAATATAGTCTTTCTTTTAGATTATTAAATTGCTGTTCAATGCCAGTTTTATCAACCGGTACAGTACCTTGCTTGAACCAGAACTGCTGGCCCGCCCAGGCATTGAAGCTGAATTGCTTATGTAAAGCGTCGGGTTCAGATGAACGCTGAGAAGGAAATACATCCATAGAGTTGATACCAGCTTGTTTAGCTAAGAAAAGTCCTTGATTTGAGTCATTTTGTGTTCCTTGTTGTGGAGCAGCTGTTTCACGAATTGTACGTGTTTTTCTTTGCTCTAACCCCTGCTCTTGGTTACCAGGAATTGGACAGGAAGTCCCGCCTCTGTTACACTTTAGCATCCCGGTTAATTGGGTTAACAAGTCCAAAACCTTATTGAACTCTGAGCGTGTCACTGGGGCATCCTCACCCGGCATTTTTAATAGTTGTGGTGTATCAAGAAAGTCCCCTTGGTCCGCTTCCTCTGCCATGGAAAGAACGTAGACCAGTAGCAAACAAAAGTGAAGCAGCAAGCACCAAAGCAGTAATTCCACTGTTAGAAGAACCTGACCGTGGGATGAAGTACAAAAGACTTTATTGTTGTTGCCTTGTTAAAACAAATGTGCCTTACAGAAACAGATGCTTGGTGCTAGAGTCATGGGCTCAAGCTCAATTCCAAGAAATGTATAGTTATCCCCTTTGGGAAAAAACATGTACCCATGAATTACCACATAGGTGGCAGTACACTAAACACCGAAAGTGTGATAAGAGACTTAGGGGCACAGGTGGACAGTGGTGTCACCTTCGATAACCACATTGCTACAACAGTCAAGAAATCCTTCTATGTGGCATCATCATGAAGGGCTTTTCATCCAGAAAAAAGGAGGTCATTGTCCCACTGTACTCATCCCTCAATAAACCCATTATAGAATACAACACCCCATTTGGCATGTACCTTTGAAGACATCTGCAACAACTGGAAAGGCCGCAGAAATACCTCACTAAAAAATCACAGGTCTAAAGCAGATGCCCTGTGCTGACCATCTAAAAAAACTCCACCTATACTCTCTCGCATATTGTCTACTTAGAGGTGATCTCTTCTTAACATACAAGGCCATGTCAAACCCAGAGCTGTTGGACATGTTACACTTAAAGAAATACCAATCCATCAGAGACACATGCTCCAGGGATCTAAACCTTGTCATCACAATGAACACAACATGCTGGAGGGATAGGTTCCTGATGCAGAGATTACCCAGACTCTGGAATAGACTGCCCATACATGTCAAGCAGAGTGCATCTTTTACCCTCTTGAAAAGGAACCTTGATAATTGAATGGGAGATAGGAAATTCACCCCTGGGATCATGTCATTCACCCTGCTAGACAGGGGTTCAGGGAAGTAAATACTGTGGGAAGAAATAGCCAGGGAATTGTTATGGCTAGTCTTGTATAGACTCTAGGGCCAATAGCCTAGTACCAACCTATGAACTTATCCTGCCTCAATGCTTTTAAATAGGCTAGTCCAGGAATTCCATGTTCCATCTCTCTGGAAACGGTCACACATTAACTTTCTGCATAAAGGAGGTAATTCAACAGACATTACTAACTGCAGAACTATAGCAATCATGTTCCCCTTTTCCAAAATACTTGAAAAATGTATTCAAATACAGTTGCTAAAGTATCTTCTGCAGGAAGAATTCCTATCTCCCACACAACATGATTTCCATTCTTCCCATAATACTAACACTGCACTTCTAATGTATATAGATTCTGTCAATAAAGGAAAACTCCTATTTTACTTATTTCAGGACTAGTGTAAAGCCTTTATCTTGGTTTGTCAGAGAAAACAACTACTTCAAATGACCTCACTAGGTCTCTTTCTGCCCTTGCTTCTTTGGTTCAAAAGCTACCTGTCCAATAGGTATCACACAGTAAAATGGCACTCCACCCTCTCTCCATAACTCCCAGTCAACACTGGTGTACCACAAAGCTCTAAACTTGGTCCCCTCCTCTTTAGATTCTCACCAACACACTGCACACGCACACAGCAGGCCTCACTAACACAGCACAGAGATGACTTCACACTCATTTGAACATCTACCAACATGGCACACCTCCAAAAAATTACTCAGGAAGCTTTAACTACCACTCAAACATGGCTTTGTAACTGACAGCTCATTCCCAACCACCCCCAAAAACAAACTACTACTTTTTTCCACAAATCCATCTCTCAAGAAAAAAAAAATTAAGATCACCCCCCTTGAAAATATAACCCTTGGATTCACTTCTCATAACAAATTATTAGGGATGATAGTGGATGATAATCTTAAATTCAACCTGCGTATACAAAACTGATAAAAAAAAAAAAAACATTCAAAAACTAGGGATGCTTTATAGAGCCAAAAATGTTCTCATCAACATAACTAAAACTACGATGCAAGTACTAATTTCTTCTCCATTCATCTTTATTGTGCTCCTACCCTTACTAACCTCCAGGCATCATAAAACATGAACAATCCTATAACAATTTGCTAAATTTGCAGCAAATAGCCCTTTCAGAACCCACCACTGTATAGCACTAAAAGCCTAAATTGGTGAAAACTACATCATCAACTAACATGTAAACAGCTTCTTACCACTTATTAAATGATCCAGCATCCATGGGATGATCCCCGAAGGAACTTTTAACCGAAGCACAAAGAGCTAGGCATACTTCCGTGGAGTCTTTATTAAATCAACGAAAATCCATTGCATCGAATACCAAAACAGTGACACGTATTACTCGAACCGTGATAATATCGAACGCATTAAACCATGAAATTTAAAATATCGAACGTTCATAGTTGGCAAACCCCACCACCTGCTACATACTACCTACTCAAACAAAATAAATAAACCACATACATGCACTAACCAAACCCTACTCCTAACCCTAAAGTAAAGCACCAAAACTCAACTTCTAACCCTACACTAAACTCCACATACACAACTATCTATGCACTATCCTTAACCTCTCCCCAACCATAAGGTCTGTAACTACCGCACAATTCCCCTACGGATATATACCCAAACAAAATAAATGTTGTTGTTTGTCTTTTGGCTTTTCCTGGTAAGGGGTCGCCACAGCGGAACTCCGGTCTGCTAATGATTGGCAGTAGATTTTTTTTTACGAAACACTGAGGTGCCATCTCGATGCCCAACCTTCAACGAAGGCACACCCATTTATGCACGCATGTCTTTCAAATGCTACCCAACCGCGGGGAGGACATGCAGACTCCACACAGAAGGCACTCCCAAGCCAAGCCGAGAATCGAATGGGAGAACTTCTTGCTGTGAGGTAATAACGCTACCGCTGTACCACCGCGGAATCCACCCAAACAAAATAAATAATACACATAAATGCATTTAACAAAACCCTACTTATAACACTACACTAAATCTTACACACATTATTTATCTATACACTTACCTTAACCCGCACCCTAACCCTAAGGTCCGTAACTATCGCACACTTACCTTACGGAGCTATACCGCAAAACACTTTGACATTTTGAATTTCGTGCTTTTGCATGTTCAACGATTATCTCTTTTGGGAAATACATGTTGATGATTTTGGATTTGTGTAAATGGAGTTTCAACAATCTAATAGGAACCCACTTCTGTGAAAATGCTTTTACCGAAAAAGCACTTTCATGGAAGTATGCCTGCAGCTAGAGGGAGTCATGGGGGAATGACTGCTGCGACTGTAGTGTGATCTCAGAGTGAGAATATTAAAGTAGGGGGGATGTGGGGGGCACAGCTCCCCACATGGGGGGTGCAGAGGGGCTTGCTCCCCTGCATAAAAGTAGATTTATTGTTTTTTTTTTTTTTTTTTTTTTTTACGCACTTTGATGAAAGCGCTTTTTCGGTGAAATAGTCAATAGTCCTAGATCTATATATATATATAATATATATATAGATAGATAGATATACATACGTGAATACTTTTCATCAATAAATCATCTTGTTAGTGTACAGTAAATTATTCACTCGTGGCTGAAGACAAATAATACTTAGAATTGTATTCTGGTGTGCCAATCCACTTTCACCTCCCACAACAGGATCTAGTCTAAAGCACACACACACACACACACACACACACACACACACACACACACACACACACACACACACACACACACACACACACACACACACACACACACACACACACACACACACACACACACACGCAGACACACGCACACATACAGATTCACAAAAGTAGCTTCTAGTTGTGCTCTCTGCTTTCTTACTTCTGAACTTTTATATTTTTATGTTCGCACTAATTTTGTTTTTAGGGCTACAGTCTTCTATGACTCTGAATATGTATTTCCTTGGTAACGTTTAAAACAAGAGAGCTTGATGAAGCTCACACACTGTGAGCGACAGAGCTCTTCCAAGAATGCAGCTCAGAAGTTGCTTTATTTATTCTAGTGGTTTGAAGGGGTATGTTTTATGTTTCTAGTGGATTAGTTTCCAGAATCACAGTACTTTAAACGCTATGGCTACAATGCAACAGGATCTTAGCCATGATACCAATAAAAACAGCCAATGTAGGGTTACTCACTATTTTTTGATTACTATCCATATTCTAACACCACGGCTAGAGGTTCTGAGTTGCAAGCCTTGTAAAAGTGGGCACTAAAATATCTCTCACCATTACTACTAATCATTATTTTCTAACTTTTTAAGGATTAAAATACTCCATAAAAGTGGGTCAAGTCTGACCATTCAACCCCATTCATGTGGGCCATTAGCACTAAAATATTTCTCTTTACTGTAAGCAGGATTCTGCAGATGCATTAAGAGAATTGCACCCAGGTCAGGAGGTTCCCACAAAAACAACTGGTATCTTCCCACATGATTTCAACAACCAGGGACTTAGAAGATCCAGGCCACATAAAAGTGGGCTCCTCTGGTTATTTTGATAAGTTCTAGTTCCTAAAAGCTAAATAAAAAACTCTATATTACTATATTTCAACTTTGTATTAAAGATAACATAAATATGCTCCAAACATTCATGACTTTTTAATAAATAAAAATGAATTACCTTTGTAAAACAGATGGGTAAGGGTTAACCACTGGGGAAAAATCAGCTTACAAAGGGAAACAATCACATGGATCTGGTATACAAAACAGGTTTTAATACCATCCAATCCCTGAGCTAAGCACAGGGACCAATCTGACTGGTCTCCTTAAAATATCATCCAATGAATCCGCCTAGTTTCCCTATGCCCCCTTGTTGAACTACTTAAATGAGCCTCTGTTAATGTGTTTTAATTCCTGATTTGATGAAGTCTGTTGATTGATGAAAATGCTCATCCTAATAAATGTGGATCAAAGAAACCTTTTAATGGCTGATCAGTTGTTTACTTAGCATCTCCTGTAGATTTGTTTTTACTGTCTGGTTTTGGGTCTTCAGACTTTTATTCCTTCCACTGGATCACATTACGCCACTCACAGTTTATCCTGTTAGTTAATCCTTGTCAGGAACCCTCTATCCCTAACAGGTTTGGGGTTTACTCATCTATTGCTGATATCTGAAACATTTGATTTTAGATTTAGAGTATATAAAATTACTTGCCTAAGTGGGGGAAAAAGCATTGGTTTAGGTAGGTCTAAGTGTCTTCAATGAGTTCTGTCAAACTCTTTATGTCAATGGTTTGGTCTGCATTGACTGATGATGGACCATGAGATTGGTGATTGGCTGTAAATCATAAACATCTATTTATCTACATCTATGTATATTTCATATATATATGTGTGTGTGTGTGTGTGTGTGTGTGTGTGTGTGTGTGTGTGTGTGTGTGTGTGTGTGTGTGTGTGGGTGTGTGTGTGTGCATGTGTATATATAGCTGTATCTATATAAAGATATAGCTTTCTGCTTAATTTGGTCAACAGGAAAGTTGTCAACTGTTGTGCAAAATTGTTATGATACTGAAGTTGAGGTTTGGTTTTTCTCTAGTATTGTGTGATGTGAGAGTTTGTATATTTAATTATTAGGGGATATGGGTCCACAGTTCCAAGCATGAGGGTGCAGGGGGCTTCCCCCCCAAAAAAAACATTGTTTTAAATTTGCATGCCCTGAAGTTAAATCTCAGAGCATGTGGATTATGCTGTTGATGTCTGCTGTTGACCCTTTTCTGTCACATTTGGAACATCAGTGTGCTGAAAATGTAATAGATAGGTACCTTGATAGACAGATAGTTAGAGACAGATAGTCAGACACATGGAGATACACACTCATGCACACACACGCACACACACACACACACACACACACACACACACACACACACACACACACACACACACACACACACACACGCATATGTATATGGGAAAGTGACAGCTTATTGAGTATACTGAAAGTCAATACATTGAATGCAAAATCCTGAAATATCACAATGCTAAATCTTTACAATGTTGAACCCAAAATGCCACAAATAGCATAAATAGCTTACGTGTATTACATACATACATGCATACACTATGTCAGTCCACAGCCAATCAACAAACGGTATCATCCCCTCCTACTGAAACTCAGAAATGACTGCTAACATAGGTCTTGTGGGTGGGAGACAAGTCCAGCTATCTTCACATCTAGGTGTGTAGGTATTTTGATTTCAACATTTTAACAATCAGCCTTTTGACATTTCAAGACTGTACATTCAGTATTATGGCTTTCTGTGTATGTTCTTCTCATAATTTCTTCCATCTATACAAACAATATATCATTGTAATTTTTTCCATGTTCAATATTCCTTGTATGTTGTTATCTTCCTTAAATTATTTTTGCATTACATTTTTATAGGCATATTGATGTGATTTTTTTTCTGTTTGAATTAATTCACTAGACTATATCTGTCCCACATATTTTTCTTGACTCTTACTTTAAAATGCTTTTTAAAACAATTGATTAGCTGTTTAACATTGCAGCCTATTTAGTGAATAAAAACAGGCTGAATAAAACTTCCCTGTGAGATTTAGGAATATTGCAATCCTTAAAATAAGAGATAGTTAGTCACTCAAAATAAGTCCTGTTATGACATGAACTGCTAAGTTAGACAAAGAAAAAAGGGTATTATTAAATGCCTGACAATAATCTTTTTCAGTTATTGGAATAAATGTATCCTGTCATTCAGCAGCACATTAACTATTAAAATAACGAGTCATCAGTGTCAACATGCTTCTCAAGACACTAATACACACCCTTTCATTTGCTCTAAAGTAGCTCAGTCATTGTTTGTTTAGGGGTTTTATTGTATTCTTTTGTTTGTTTTTAATGCCATGGTAACTCTTTCACTGGCTACACCATGCCCGCAAAGTATCTGTCTATTAGATTGGCTAGATAAGTTGCCATGGGGGCGGCTTATTGTATATTTTGCTAATTAAATATCAATTGTACCACACCCCCTTAGTATAACAAGTTTAGTCACATTGTTTCTTCCCATGACTTACTATTTACATTTTCGTAACAGCATCTTGTGAGTGTCAGTTATGCCATTATGCATTGTCAAACAAACCAGTTGTATTTTATGTTATCTTTAGTTTATGTTTCCTTTTCTATATTTTTGGGTTTATACTTTTATCAAAAGTGTTAAGAAACTGTTGAAGTAATCATTGAATACATTAGACTTGAGGCACTTTTTTCTTCATCAGATTAAATTTTTTGATCACAGGTATACTGTATAGCTTTTCCTGTACTTAGTCTGTGGGCTTTCTCAGATTATAATGCATCCTACTATCCCAAGAAAAAAAAATAGAACATTTTTAATCCTCTTTGCTCCTCACTGGAAAGCTCAACTGAATATATTTCTTCACCGGTGAAAAGAAAACAGTCTGAACTCCATGTAATGCCATGCCTTTGATAACACAGTATTTAGATACTAAACATTCCTTGCCATTTTTGTAAACAGTTAGTAGCTGGTTTAGCTCTTCCAAGGATATACAGGTGAGCAGACATGCATTTCATATTATTTAATTTCTATGTGAGGACTATACCGAGGTCCATTTCCAGACATGACCTCTTGCAATAATGCAGAACAATAAACAACATAACAAAGAGAATTGGCATCCATTGTTAAGATATTAAAACTCTAATGGAGTGTAATTAGATACAAGCTGTAGAGAGATTTTGGTTTTCAAATGCTAGACCAGATCATCATCTTTCCAAATGAAGAAGAAACCTTTGAAAGTTTATGATTTTAATCTAGACTTAATTGGTTGATATATACTTATTTTCAGAGGAAGAGACTTGCTGTTTTTGGATCATTGATAGAAAAGAATATATATATATATATATATATATATATATATATATATATATATATATATATATATATATATATATATATATATATATATATATATATATATATATATATATATATATATATATATATATATATATATATATATATATATATATATATATATATATATATATATATATATATATATATATATATATATATATATATATATATATATATATATATATATATATATATACATGTATAGATATATATATTTTTTTTTCCATAACTAATATACCTCACAAAGATGCAGAGGCTGTTAGACAGTGAGTAGCTGTTTTAAAGTTTATTGACCTGTCAAAGATTGCATGCTGTTTCTCGTACAGTTATCTGTAAATAATTACATAGGTTGCAAAATAAGCTATATTTTCCCTTATCCAGGATAGCATGCTGGTACTCCTTTTTAGGTGCTCTGACAATGGACATGTAGTTTCTGTTCATTCCTGCTCTCAGCATTTGCAATTACTGACAGATTTAGGATCACGGGATCATAGGAAGTTAGTAGGCGATTGGCCCTGAGGCCCTTATAAGCCTAGCCAAGAATTTAGCCCATGTTCCAACAAGTCAGCACCCTATGCTACTGTCCAGCAGGGACATAGGTGGAATCCCAGGGGTGTATTTTCTGTTCCCCATCCAGTTATCTAGATTGCACTTAAAAAGGCTTAATAAGGTACTCTGATTTACGTGGAGAGGGATTCTATTCCACAAAAGGGGGAGTCTCTGTGACACAAATCTGTCCTGCCAACACATCCTATTGATGTCATAGACCAGGTTGAGGTCTTGCATGTGGGTTACTTGAGTGGAGCTTGACTTGTGGATATGCAGCAGTCCCATCTGGGCGAGGTCTGAGATTGCTTTGTATGCCAGACAGAGGTCACCTCTGAGGAGTCTGTAGGAGACTGAGTAGAGGGACGGGGCTTTTGGCCTATTTGTGTAGGGTAGATATTTGAGGCCCTGGATTCTCCAGGTGAGGAATCTCTGTGGTCTCTCCAGCTGTAGATTTTTGATTGGATAATAGCAGTAATGACAAGAAATAATATATAATGCATGTAATAAAACTTTACCAATGTTCATTCCTGCTAACTTGGATAACATATAAATTAATTTCTTGGATAACATATAAATGAGTTTCTGGCAGTTTCTCAGGAGAATATTTGTTTTGGTTAGTATTCTGGCACTGCTGAGGGAATATAAAGGTGTATTTCGTTTGCTTAGTGAAACTAAGTGCACTTTTAAAGTAGGAAGCAATGGTATTTCCTGTATATACTCTGCTAAGTGTTTAAGAATTGCTAAAAATTATGGCCTTGTTTCTTTTTTGAAACGCACGGTAAGCACTATATATGAATGCTACTTTTATACATTAGCCAAGTTTAGTGAAACTGCCTCATAGATTTTGCTGGCAGATTTTTCAGATGACCATAAAATGAGCACATAGAACATAAAAATCAGGTAAAATTTTGAAAATGAACTGAAGAATGAATTAATAAAGGCAATTATTGAAAGGGAGGCCAACACAAGATCATGAGACATGCCAGTGGAACGGGGAATGGTCATAAAACGTTATTGATATTCTATGTGTTGAACATGTGATGATGTAAATTACTAGTGAACCATTTCTGTTCAGTTCCTTTATTCCTTTAATCTGATACAACATTAACTCAGAAAGGAGCTTATGATCTTCCATAGAATCAGGTTGTTTTGTAATGTCAGTGTAGGTCAGTTCAGACAGTGGTCTAGCATTCATCATTCCCAGGACGTGGCTGGTGAGCAAGACCAGAGCAAACAGAATGTTGTGTCCCTTCCAAATGTTTTGCTGCTACTACATTATAAAAAAAACAATAGATGTCCACAAAGGACTTCACTTGAGTCACCATCATTGTTTCAAATATTATACAAAGTGGAGTAAGCAAGGAAGTGGTTTTGGAAACTTAATATTGAAGAGAACCCTGTTTGAGGAACAAGATCACTCTATATGCTGTTTACGTATCAGGCACAGATGTGGTGCTGAGAGAAATATTATAGCAATAACCCACGCCTGGGTGTGGGTAATGCTGGATTTACCCACGGTTGGCGTGGTTTGGTACAAAGACAACCGTGGGTAAATCCAGCATTACCCACACCCAGAAGTGGTTATTATTATATAATGACATTATTTAAGAAAAGAAATAATTACTTTTCTTAAATAATGGCATTGTATACGCCTCTTTGCTGCCCTTCCGCAGCTGTCTGGTATTCCATGGCAGTTCTGATGTACTGCGCATGCCTACACAGTACATCAGAGCTGTGGGCAAGAAAACGGAGAACGCAAGATCTCCATTGCTTTTACTGTCTCGCTATGTTAAATGGGTTTAACATGGCGAGACAGCTAAAATAAGCAACGGAGATCTCCATTGCTTATTTAAAGCTGTCTCGCCATGTTAAACTCATTTAACATAGCGAGACAGGTTTAAAAGCAATGGAGATCGCAAGATCTCCGTTTTTACTGTGTCGCTATGTTAAAGGAGTTTAACATAGCGAGACAGCTTTTAAAAAAGCAACGGAGATCTGCGTTGCTTTTTTTAAACCTGTGTCGCTATGTTAAACTCTTTTAACATAGCGAGACAGTGTTTTATACTAACGGAAAAAGTCCGGGCGACCGGACCTTTTTCCGTTAGTATATTGAGGGATTTACAACGGGCACGCTGGTTGGGCTGGCCAATCAGCGTGCACGTTTTAGAGGAGGAATTGTATAATAATTGTGTTCTGGAAGATTGTGATAATGAATGTTTTACATGTCTTAATAAGGTTTTGGTAAAGTCCATCAGAGACAGCCAAGCCCTAGTTATAGTATAATAATATAATTATAATTATAATCATAGTTATAGTTATGTTATAGTTATAGTCCTTTTATCCATTTATTCACTTTGTTAAATGAAATATTTAAAGCAGAAGTTGATGGTAAAATAGTGCAAAAATACAACTCTAGAATAACTGCATTTTGCACTGCAAAAATGATTTAATCCAACCAATATTATACTCACAGACATTCTGGGAATATCATTTACCTATCTTATGAGTACAGACACATAGTTCTTGTCATGGGCCAGACTATCAATCAAACCTTACAAACAAAATTACAGATAAAAAACAAGTAAAACTGTTCTATGGAATTTCTAGTTTGCTGTTTCTTGAAGAAGGAATGGCACTAACATAAAAGGAATTACAAATAAAATAATAATATGCTTTGCCTAGAATGTCCTTTAAAATCCTGACTGGCTGATTGGTTGGCACTGGCTTCTGAAGTTGTTGGCTTGCTGGCTGCTGAAGGGGTTCGCTGTTTGGCTGTCTCTGTCTGCTGGAGTGGCTAGCCAGCTTGCTGGATCTGGCTGCTGGAGTTGCTAGCTGGCTGACTGGCTCTGGCTGCTAGAGTGGCTTGCTTGCTCACTGGCTGGATGACTCTGGCTGTAAAAAAAAAGGCAAATCCCAGTCCACTATTAGAGACTGTAGAAGTGCTAATAAAAAAAAGACTCTACGTCTGTGACCTTTGTATGTCTTTTCCTGACTCAATTTCTGCCCCTTCATGAGTTGCAGTCAATTGCTTGATTTACAACACAGGGACCTAACAGGGAATAGCTCTGCCTGCAGGTCTGGGCTGATGACATAACCAAATTGCCATGGAAAAAACAGAAGTATTTCTGTCTTTTCCATGGTGATTTGGTGCAATTGAAAAGCAGGACTTTTCAATTCCCACTACTTTATACAGTGGGCAATTTGATGAGGTAGCTCAAACTCTTAGTCTCCTGCTCATAACAGGAAGGGTGGCAACCATAAACCACCCCTTTATTTTTAAACCTTTCCATATGAAGCACCTCATATGATAAAGGATTAACAATAATGGTATTACATTTTATACTAGGAAAATATTTTACATTATTTTAATAATAAACCCCTAATATGCATCTATCCAAATAGATAAACATCTTACTCTCCGTGAGCCTTCCTCTAGCTTAATCCAATCTTTACCCATCAAAACCAGGGGAAAAGACTTTTTGATCTACAAGTTACTTTAAACAACATTGTTCTTGCTATAAATCTCACTGACCTTAATTATCATTCTAATCACTTACACCTTTAAAGCTACCCCACTAGTGATTTTTCTTTCCCTTTATTAATTCTTTCAATTTAACACTACCCCTCTAGAGAGCTTTACCTTGCTTAACTTTCAACCTATTTCAATAGTTACAAAAAAAAAAAAATATATATATATATATATATATATATATATATATATATATATATATGCATGGGATCACTACAGAATATCGAAATTCCACAGTCCTGAGACTCAAAATCCCAAGGGCCAGAATCTCGAACATTAAAAAAAAAAGTAAACCAATCAACAAACTATTCTAACCTGTATGCAGGGGGGCAAGCCTGCACCCCAACAAAATATATCAACTACAGTGGTGTGAATGGCAAAGTTTCCATTCTACACTGTACAGCAATCCCCATTCACTACTTTAGAGATTCCGCAAACTCGAGATTCTGGTCCTTGGGATTTTGAGTCTCGGGATTGTGGAATTTCGATATTCCGTAGTGATCCCATATATATATATATATATATATTGTAAATTACTCTTTTTTTCTCTCTGATATTGTAACTTCCCACACTTTATTAATATGTTTCTCAGTTTGTTATATTGTACTGTATTGTACTGCAATTTTATAAATTCTGTACATTCTTGTAAAATACTGTGTAATCCTAATGTGTTTGTAGAGTTTTTCTCCCCTGGCCTCCACTGAAAATGGGCTCCTGTCCCAGTCAGAATTTCCTGGTCAACAAATATCAATAAATTAATAAATAAATAAATAAACAAGCAGGTGTAACATATGAAACAGTAAATGATTTTATATTAAGAAAATATTCTGTAACAATGGCACTGAAATGGATTATGCTGGGAAGTTATTAGTAGCAGAGTATTTCTGCAATTTTGTTTTCATTATTACTTATATCTGAATGACTACTAAAAAAATAATATTTTCAGTTCTCATATAAGTATTTCTTTGTGCCAGTCCCAAGCCTGGATAAATGGGGAGGGTTGTGTCAGGAAGGGCATCCGGTATAAAATTTTGCCAAATCTTACATGCGGACAACAGTACAGATATATATACCGGATCAGTTGAGGCCTGGGTTAGCAATGACCGCTACCAGTACTGTGGGCCAGCAGGATGCTGGCGGAAATTGGGCTACTATTGGCCGAAGGAGGAGAAGAGGGGGAAGGCATGCCCGAAGGCAGGTAAAGGCTAGAACTGTGGTAGTGATGTTCGGAACTTTGAATTTTGGCAGTATGACTAGTATAGGGAGAGAGCTAGCTGATATGATGGACAGAAGGAAGGTTGGTATATTGTGTGTGCAAGAGACCAGATGGAAGGGGAGCAAGGCTAGGTGTATCAGAGGCGTGTTCAAATTGTTTTATCATGTTGTGGATGGGAGGAGAAATGGCATAGGCGTTATCCTGAAGGAACAGTATGCTAAGAGTGTTTTGGAGGTGAAAAGAATGTTAGATAGAGTGATGTTTATGAAGTGATGGTGTAATGATGAATGTTGTTAGCGCATATGCTCCACAAGTTGGGTGTGCAATGGATAAGAAAGAAAAATTTTGCAGTGAGTTGGATGAAGTGGTTATGACTGTACCCAAGGGTGAGAGAGTGGTGAATGGAGCAGATGGACATCTTGATGAAGGGAACAGAGGGGATGAGGAAGTGATGGGTAGGTATGGTGTTAAGCAAAGTAATGCAGAAGGTCAGATGGTAGTGGATTTTGTGAAAAGGATGGACATGGCTGTGGTGAATACATATTTTAACAAGAGGGAGGAGCATAGGGTGACATACAAGAGTGGAGGGAAATGCACACAGGTGTATTATATCTTATGTAGAAGGGCCAGTCTGAAGGAGATTGGAGACTGTAAAGTGGTGGCAGGGGAAAAGTGTAGTTAGGCAGCATAGGATGGTGGTTTGTTGGATGACATTGGTGATCAAGAAGAAGAGGAGGAGTGTGAGGGCAACACCAAGGATAAAATGGTGGAAATTGAAAAAGGGTAATTGTGAGGTGGAGCTCAGGGAAGAGCTAAGACAGGCACTAGGTGGCAGTGGAGAGTTACTGACTATCTGGGTAACTACAGCAGAGCTAGTAAGAGAGATGGCTAGAAAGGTGCATGGTGTGACATCTGGAAAGAGGAAGGAGGACAAGGAGACCTAGTTGTGGAATGAGGAAGTACAGGAGAGTATACAGAGAAAGAGGATGGCAAAGAAGAAGTGGGATTGTCAGAGAGATGAAGAAAGTAGGAGTATAAGGAGATGAGGTGCATGGTAAAGAGAGAGGTGGCAAAGGCTAAGGATAAGGCATATGAAGAGTTGTATGAAAGGTTGAACACTAAGGAGGGAGAAAAGGACCTGTAATGATTGGCTAGACAGAGGGACTGAGCTAGTAAAGATGTGTAGCAGGTAAGGGTGATAAAGGATAATGAGGGAAACATACTCACAAGTGAGGAGAATGTGTTGAACAGATGGAAGGAGTACTTTGAGGGGCTGATGAATGAAGAGAATGAGAGGGAGAGAAGGTTGGATGATGTGCAGATGGTGAATCATGAAGTGCAGTGGATTAGCAAGGAGGAAGTAAGAATAGCTATGAAGAGGATGAAGAATGGAAAGGCTATTGGTCCAGATGGCATACCTGTGGAAGCATGGAGGTGTTTAGATGAAATGGCAGTGGAGTTTTTAACTAGATTGTTTAATGAAATCTTGGAAAGTGAGAAGATGCCTGAGGAATGGAGAAAAAGTGTTTTGGTACCGATTTTAAGAATAAGGGTGATGTTCAGAGCTGTAGTAACTACAGAGGGATTAAATTGATCAGTCACAGCATGAAGTTATGGGAAAGAGTAGTGGAAGCTAGGTTAAGAAGGGAGGTGATGATTAGTGATCAGCAGTATGGTTTCATGCTAGGAAAGAGCACTACAGATG
Organism: Protopterus annectens; assembly: GCF_019279795.1. NCBI lineage: Eukaryota > Metazoa > Chordata > Ceratodontiformes > Protopteridae > Protopterus > Protopterus annectens. The sequence continues at coordinate 1,387,593,209 of NC_056733.1, read as the reverse complement.
TTTGCTCTGAGAGTGTTGATGGAGAAGTACAGAGAAGGTCAGAAGGAGTTGCACTGTGTCTTTGTAGACTTAGAGAAAGCATATGACAGGGTGCCTAGAGAGGAGTTGTGGTATTGTATGAGGAAATCGGGAGTGTCAGAGAAGTATGTAAGAGTGGTACAGGATATAGACAAGGGTAGTGTGACAGTGGTGAGGTTTGCAGTGGGAGTGACGGATGCGTTTAAGGTGGAGGTGGGATTACATCAAGGATCAGCTCTGAGCCCTTTCTTATTTGCAGTAGTGATGGACAGGTTGACAGATGAGATCAGACAGGAGTCCCCGTGGACTATGATGTTTGCAGATGACATTGTGAGAGTAGGGAACAGGTGGAGGAGACCCTGGAGAGGTGGAGATATGCTCTAGGGAGAAGAGGAATGAAGGTCAGCAGGACTAAGACAGAATATATGTGTGTGAATGAGAGGGAGGATAGAGGAATGGTGAGGATGCAGGGAGTAGAAGTGGCAAAGGTTGATGATTTGAAATACTTGGGATCAACAGTTCAGAGTAATGGTGAGTGTGGAAGAGAGGTGAAGAAGAGAGTACAAGCAGGATGGAGTGGGCGGAGAAGAGTGTCAGGAGTGATTTGTGACAGACGAGTACCAGTAAGAGTGAAAGGAAAGGTCTACAAGAGGGTAGTGAGACCAGCTATGTTATATAGGTTGGAGACAGTAACATCGACAAAAAGGCAGGAGTCAGAACTGGACATGGCAGAGTTAAAGATGTTAAGATTTTCACTGGGTGTGACGAGGGTGGACAGGATTAGGAATAAGTATATTAGAGGGTCAGCTCAGGTTGGAAGGTTTGGAGACAAAGCCAGAGAGGCAGGATTACATTGGTTTGGACATGTGCTGAGGAGGGATGCAGAGTATATTTAGAAAAAGATGCTAAGGATGAAGCTGCCAAGTTACAGGAAAAGACGGAGGCCTAAGATAAGGTTTATGGATGTGGTGAGAGAGGACATGCAGGTGGTTGGTGTGACAGAGCAAGATGCAGAGGACAGGAAGAAATGGAAACAGGTGATCGGCTGTGGTGACCCCTAACGGGAGCAGCCAAAAGAAGAAGAAGAGTTAAGTAAATGCTTTGCTTAATCATACATAATGATTCCTGAAGCAAGATTAATGTTTTCATACTCATGAGCACCCTCAGCTTACTTTTTTAGTCTTCTTTGGGCCTGACTTTAATTATAATTTGGTAATCCTTTGAAATGCCATGACCCACCAGACAGAGTCCCAAAACTGAAAGGCCAAAAGAACAGACTTACTTATACTAAGTCCCTGGTGGACATTTCCAGGAATATTCCCTTTTCTCTGAGGTATGGTAATCTCTGAGTTAGTATATGTAAGTTCAGAGGGTGTCCCCCTTCAAAAAAGAAGTTTAAAGGCGAACAGCAATGTTTGAGATTCCCTCTTCTTCTGGATTTTTGGGCTTTTCTTTTTATATGTATCACCACTCATCATTTCAGGTGCTGACATTTTCAGCTACAGAACAAAAGGGAGGTATGGTTGTTATATATATGTATGTCTATCAGATATGCTTACATTTAATAAACAGCTCACCGTACCATTATACACTAGGTGCAAATTCATTAGAAGAAATCATTTCTATTTATACTCTTATAAAAGTACACTTTTATCTGCTCTTTTGCATATAGTACTGTATTTAATTTATTTATTTGTATTTTTCACTGAATATTAACTCAACTGAAGTTGTGGCTGTCTCTCTACAGAATACTTTCTAGAATTTCTGTGTAGCCATTGATAGCAGTGGGGGGTAGTTTCACCTCATCACTGATATTCTGTTTTGCCTTATATAAGTGGTATGTTTTGAGTTATCTCTGCTTAATATCCGAGCTTTGGCCTGTTAACATCTACCTGAAATCAACTGGATGTATAAGTGAATTTAAGTACACTTTTATCTGCTCTTTTGCATACAGTACTGTATTTAATAGCGTTGTCGCATCACAGTAAGAAGCTGTCCGGTTCGATTCTCAGCTAGAGCGTCTTCTGCATGGAGACATGCATGAATGGGCATACCTTCGTTGAAGGTTGTGCGTCAGGGCTGGTAACTCGGCACGTAAAAATCAACTACCAATCATTAGCGGACCGGAGTTCCGCTGTGGTGACCCCTAACCGGGAAAAGCCGAAAGAGAGACAAAGCAAACTGTATTTAATTTATTTATTTGTGTGTTTCACTGAATATTAGCTCAACTGAAGTTGTGGCTGTCTCTCTACAGTTAGTTACCCACCACCCACCCTCCCTGTTCTTGTTTTGGTGTTAATGTTGGTGGCTTTGAAATTGCCCGCCCCTCTTGTAGATTTGTATTTGGATACTCCTTCTGGGCCCATCTCATTTGCTCACTCAATTGAGTGCAGTGAGGTCATATTCTGATTTCAGGCACTCCTACTATGTACAAAGAGAGCATTTGGGAAGGACAACCCCTGTAGCCTCTTAATCTGTTCCCTCCCTAAAAATAAATAAATAATATATATATATATATATATATATATATATATATATATATATATATATTATTCAGCTTCTCTTACTGTAACTGTCTTAATTGCTCTTCTGTGTGCTGTTATATGTTCAGTCGCTCTTACTCTGCACTTATTACTGCTTGTTAGTAGCCTTCTAATTTACTGCCTTCTGCACTTGTTTTTTAGTCATTTGTTAATTTAATTGCATTTATTTGAACAATATTTGCCATAGTGTTGCTAAACACTCGGGTGTGCTGGCCTGCACTACAATTTGAATTGTATTTACTGCTGTTTTAGCTGCTTTTCTGTAACAAAAAAAGAAAATTCTAAGCTTGTTTCCTGCCTTTCCTGTAACTAGTCAAGTCCAGATACAGACTTGCTGTATCCAGGATGGTTGGTAAGCTTCTGAGCCCCCCCAAGCCTTTCTGTGTTGGAGAGAAGCCTTCTAGCTTATCAGTGGGAGTGGTAAGCACTAGGTAACCTATCTACCACAGGAGGAGTGGCTTCTGGCCCAGAAATTATAGTTTATTGGCTGTTTGGGAAGCTTTTCTATCTCTTTCAACATTCTGATTTAAAAGCCTGTTTTTGCGCTCGTTTCCTGCCTTTCCTGTTACTAGTCTAGTCCAGGTACAGATTTGCTGTATCCAGGACTCTTTGTAAGCTTCTGAGCCTCCGAAGCCTTTTCATGTTGGAAGGAAGCCTTCTAGCTTATCAGTGGGAGTGGTTAGCATCAAGTAGCCTATCTACCACAATTGGAATGGTCCCTGGCCCAGAAATTGTAGCTATTGGCTGTTTGGGCAGTTTTTTTCCATCTCTTTCAACTTTCTGGTTTGAAAGCCGCACTTGTGCCTGTTTCCCACCTTTCCTATAACTAGCCTAGTCCAGTTACAGAGTTGCTGTATTCAGGATTGTTAGTAAGCTTCTGAGCCCCCCAAGCCTTTCTGTGCTGGAGGGAAGCCTTCTAGCATATCAGTGGGAGTGGTAAGCACTAGGTAGCCCATCTCCATGGGAAGAGTGAGTTTTGGCCCAGAAATTGTAGTTTATTTGGCCGTTTGGGCAGTTTCCCATCTCTTTTAAATTGCTGGCTTAAAAGCCTACATTTGTACTTGTTCCCCGCCTTTCCTGTAACTAGTCTAGTCCAGGTACAGATTTCCTGTATTCAGGACTCTTTGTAAGCTTCTGAGCCCCCCCAAGCCTTTCTGTGTTGGAGGGAAGCCTTCTAGCTTATCAGTGGGAGTGGTAAGCACTAGGTAGCCTGCCTACCATGAGAGGAGAGGTTCTTGACCCAGAAATTGTAGTTTATTGACCATTTGGACAGTTTGTCCATCTCTTTCAACTTTCTGGTTTAAAAGACCACATCTGCGCTTGTTTCCCATCTTTCCTGTAACTAACCTACTGGGTAGCACTAGAAAGCTTAAACTGACACAAGCCTTCTAGCTTAGAAGAGTGACTTTGGAGTGATTAAGTATCAGTTTTCTGTACTTTCTTGCTGTACTTAACTGTTTTCCACCTAAAAGCAGATTTTCTACTGTTTATTGTGATTTGAAAGCTTGTTTTTTTCACATATTGTACTTATTGGACTGCCTGCACTTTTAAAAAGTTGTGTTTTGTTTAAATAATTTGTTTAACTGTTTTCTGATCGTTTGTAGTAATTTAAAGCTGTTTTAAGTGTATTTTTTTACTGTTTTTGCCTTATCTTTTAAAAAAAAACAAAAAAAAAACAAAAAAAAGTCCTTGTTTCCCACCATTCTAAGCTAGTAACATCCAGTTTTCAGGCTAATGCTGAATTCAGGGCTGTGATACTAGTTTCTGAGTTGCCCATACCTTACTTGGATAAAAGGAAGTTTCTCTATTTACCTGTGAGAGAGGGAAGCTTTGAGCAATCTATCTGTCCCTGGAGGAGTGGTTCCAGCACAGAAGTTAGTAGTTTATTGGCCATTTTGGGCTAATTTCTATCTCTTTCATTTCCCTACTATAAAAAATGCGTTTGCACAGTTTTGTGCACCGGACAGTGCTGGTTAGCTACTGTTAAATTATTCCCAGCTCCACTAAGTCTCCTCTTCAGTTTTTCCCTTGAAACTAGTCTAACTCTCAACCTAAGCACTCAAAAAGCATCTTACAGCCCAGCACTTGCTCAGACCTAATAGCAAGCACTAATATACCCTGACAGTGATTGCCCAGCAGGGAAAGGCTCTTTATTCACCCCTCACCAACCAAGTGACTAAGCCGCTTACCCTACTATTCATGCATGACCAAAAGGCAACTTCAGGTGCACTCTCCAGTCCAGCTGGTGAATCTAGGTATCCTGAGGCAATGTTACAACTGCCTCATGTACACAGACAACCCTCTCCTCCTACCACAAAACACTAACATATGCGAGAGATGTAATTATACAGCCAAACTGGAAGTTAAACTGTCTCCACCCAAAACTGGAACAGACAGTCTAGAGGAGAAGGTTAACACTTGCACCACAACTCCAGCTGCACACAGACCTACTAAAACAGCACTTGCAACAGATACACATAAATACACAAAATCATACTCGGAGGCTCTAAATAAAAACCTGCAAAAGCATCAGAGACCTCCAAAGCAGACACCCAAACAACCTGCACTTCCCGTCATAAACCAGACAACACATAAAACACAAAATCAGTGTGCCGCACAATCACAGCCCTTAAGGTGAAATAACATACCTAACACACGAGTAAAAGGTGACTCTATAGTCAGGCATACTGATGTCCCACTCACTAGGGTGGACAAGCAGAAGGTTACTATTAGCTGCCTGTTGGACCATGAATCCGCCACAGAACACAAGCACTCAGGTCACTCCAGAACAAGTACAAATTTGGCTCTGTCATTGTTCATGTTGGTGTGAATGACCTGAGACGTGATTCCCTGGACTACATGAAAAGAGACATGGAAGAGCTCTCTGATCATGTAGCCCAGGCTGGTATGACCCTGACCCTGAGTAGCATCTTGCCCTCACCAAGAATGATACTTCAGTATAAAGAAAAAATGATAAATTTCAACAATTGGCTAAGCTTCTGGTGTCATTCAAAGGGGATCCAGTGTCTGGCAGCCTGGGACGACATGCCCGACAAGCTGCATTGCTTCTCAAGAGACGGCTTGCACCTGTCACCCCTAGGCTTTCGAATATTGGCCAAGGCTCTTGCTGCCCCCATAGTGCCTTTTTTAGGCAAGGCTCAAAAGTCAAACCCACCTCCATAAACAGCACAATTAACAAAAAACTGAGGGTTATGCTACTCAACACCAGGAGTTTAAATCTCAAAATGCACGTGCTCGAAACACTCCTCAGTATGGAGAACGACGACATCTGTGCAGTAACTGAAACTTGGTTCAAGGCTCAAGAGAGCACCCCAGCACTACTGGGCTACAACTCATACCACACATTTCAGCCACAGAACATGGACCCAAACACAAAAGGAGGGCGTGTATCCATACTCATCAAGGATACCTATACCTCCAGGTTTGTGGCACAGCGTGATATCTCTGAGATCATCCATGTGCAACTAATATCAGGCAAATCTGCAATGCAAATTGTAGCCTGCTATAGATCACTCTCCATGAAACAGGACCACCGCTCCACCTTTCTGGAAACACTGGAAAACATGAAGGTCCTACTGAACACCCTGATATTGGGTGATTTCAATTACCCTACCTTTCACTAGGAAAACTACTCGAGTACAAATTCCCAGACCCACCGCTTCCTGGAATTCATCAGCTCAAATGCCCTGCATCAGCTGGTAAACTCCCCTACCAGAGGTGAAAACATATTGGACCTGGTCATCACCAACATGGGTGACAGGTGTTCCACACCGGAGGTCAACCCGTCACTGGTTAGATCAGACCATAAACTAATCATTCTGGATTTCCACACCCCACCACCACCCACAACTAAGGAAACCACAGTAAAAAACTTTACTAAAGCAAACTTCGCCTTACTTAAGACAGAGGTGGGAAGTTTCACAGCCCCCACTCTAAAGGATAATGCTGCCCAAGATGCAGAAACCTTTACAAATGCACTATATGAGAACCTACAAGGATGCATGGATCATGCCACCCTACAAAGACTCACTCCTCTAAGAGAAGGAAACCAGTTTGGTGGACCCCTGCAATAAACATGCTAGACAATAGAAGGAGGAAATTAGTTCAGAATAAAAGCAAATCCCAAGAAGGAAAGACATCACTGATCAGTATCAGTAAGAAAATAAGGTCCCTCATGAAATCATCCAAGGCTAACTTCGAAAGAAATATAGCCAAGGATTCAAAAGATAACCACAAAGCCTTCTTTAGCTATGTTAAGAATCTAAGTGGCAACTCACAGATATGCACTGAACTAGTGCAACATATCACAAAATATAATGAACCTACTGATATTGCCAACATCCTGGCAGATAGATTCAGTGCAAACGTCACCTCCCTCTCAACTCCAAAAGGGCCTACAACAATACCAGAAAAGTGTAGTGTCCCAAAAATCACAGACGCACAGGTGAAAGCAGCCCGTTCAAAAGCCAAAAACACAGCATCAATAGGACCAGATGGTATCCCAGGCTGTCTTGCACAAACTACAGAAAGAACTAACCCCCCACCTAAGCACACTACTCAACCTCAGCCTCCCCACAGGCTACGTGCCCATAGAATGGTGCACAGCAACAGTTATTCCTTTCCACAAAGGAGGGGCCACAACTGACCTTGGTAACTATCGCCCCATAAGCCTGATTAGCCTGGTCTGTAAGGCTATGGAGCGCATCATCATGGAACACATTAACAACGACATTGGGACACTTGACCCGACCCAGTTCAGCTTTGTTAAAGCCAGATCATGCCTACTAAACCTGGTTGACTTCTTCGAAACAGTCACCAAGGTCATAGACGAGGGAAAGGTGGTTCACAAAGCCTACCTTGACCTTGCCAAGGCTTTCAACACCATTCCCCACTCGGGTATTACAAAAAAACTCACCAGCCTGAACATAAACCCCTATGTCATGAGATGGGTTGCCAACTGGCTTACAGACAGAACTCACACGGTAAGAATAGCATGCTCCAGGTCCGACTCAAACCAGTCACAAGTGGTGTCCTGCAAGGTTCGGTCCTGAGACCCCTACTGTTTGGCATATACTTCTCAGAAGTACAGGCAAACATAAGAGGACTATGGCTAACCAAGTTCGCCGATGACTGCAAACTGGGAGCCATAATTGACTCTCCGGCTGACAGGGACATCCTCCAAAAGGGCCTTAGTGAGATGGACACCTGGTGTCAAAGTCATTGCCTCAAGCTAAATGCCAAAAAGTGCATAGTCATCCCATGTGGGAAAAACAAAACACCCATGAATTACCACATAGGTGGCAGCCCCCTTAATACAGAAGAGTTAATAAGAGGTCTGGGGACCCAGGTAGATAGTAATCTCTCCTTTGACAATCATATTGCCAAAGTAGTTAGGAAATCATTTTATGTGGCCCATCAAATTACTAAATGGTTTGCATCTAGAAATAAAGAGGTTATAGTGCCCCTCTACTTGTCACTCATTAGACCATCATAGAGTATAATGCCCCATTTGGGATGTACCTCACAAAACACTTCCAACAGCTGGAAAGACCACAAAAGCACCTCACCAAGAGGATTACTGGCCTCAAACATATGTCCTATGCAGCCCGACTGAAAAAACTCCGACTGTACTCAGTGGCATATCGCTTACTCAGAGGTGATCTCTGCCTGATTTACAAAGCCATATCCAACTCAGAATTGAAACTAGTCTAACTCTCAACCTAAGCACTCAAAAAGCATCTTATAGCCCAGCACTTACTCAGACCTAATAGCAAGCACTCATATACCCTGACACTGATTGCCCAGCAGGGCAAGGCTCTTTATTCACTCCTCACCAACCAAGTGACTAAGCCGCTTACCCTACTATTCATGCATGACCAAAGGGCAACTTCAGGTGCACTCTCCAGTCCATCTGGTGAATCTAGGTATCCTGAGGCAATGTTACAACTGCCTCATGTACACAGACAACCCTCTTCTCCTACCACAAAACACTAACATATGCGAGAGATGTAATTATACAGCCAAACTGGAAGTTAAACTGTCTCCACCCAAAACTGGAACAGACAGTCAAGAGGAGAAGGTTAACACTTGCACCACAAATCCAGCCGCACACAGACCTACTAAAACAGCACTTGCAAAAGATACACATAAATACAGAAAATCATACTCGGAGGCTCTAAATAAAAACCTGCAAAAGCATCAGAGACCTCCAAAGCAGACACCCAAACAACCTGCACTTCCCATCACAAACCAGACAGCACATAAAACACAAAATCAGTGTGCCGCACAATCACAGCCCTTAAGGTGAAATAACATACCTAACACACAAGTAAAAGGTGACTCTATAGTCAGGCATACTGATGTCCCACTCACTAGGGTGGATAAGCAAAAGGTTACTGTTAGCTGCCTGTTGGGACCATGAATCCGCCACAGAACACAAGCACTCAGGTCACTCCAGAACAAGTACAAATTTGATTCTGTCATTGTTCATGTTGGTGTGAATGACCTGAGATGTGCCTCCCTGGACTACATGAAAAGAGACATGGAAGAGCTCTCTGATCATGTAGCCCAGGCTGGTATGACCCTGACCCTGAGTAGCATCCTGCCCTCACCAAGAATGATACCTCAGTACAAAGAAAAAATGATTGGCTAAGCTTCTGGTGTCATTCAAAGGGGATCCAGTGTCTGTCAGCCTGGGATGACATGCCCGACAAGCCGCGTTGCTTCTCAAGAGACCGCTTGCACCTGTCACCCCTAGGCTTTTGAATATTGGCCAAGGCTCTTGCTGCCCCCATACTGCCTTTTTTAGGCAAGGCTCAAAAGTCAAACCCATCTCTGTAAACAGCACAATTAACAAAAAACTGAGGGTTATACTACTCAACACCAGGAGTTTAAATCTCAAAATGCACGTGCTCAAAGCACTCCTTAGTATGGAGAATGTCGACATCTGTGCAGTAACTGAAACTTAGTTCAAGGCTCAAGAGAGCACCCCAGCCCTACTGGACTACAACTCATACCACACATTTCAGCCACAGAACATGGACCCAAACACAAAAGGAGGGGGTGTATCTATACTCATCAAGGATACTTACACCTCCAGGTTAGTGGCACAGCATGATACCTCTGAGATCATCCATGTGCAACTAATATTGGGCAAATCTGCAATGCAAATTGTGGCCTGCTATAGATCACTCTCCATGAAACAGGACCACCGCTCCACCTTTCTGGAAACACTGTAAAACATGAAGGTCCTACCGAACACCCTGATACTGGGTGATTTCAATTACCCTGCCATTCACTGGGAAAACTACTCGAGTACAAATTCCCAGGCCCAGCGCTTCCTGGAATTCATCAACTCAAACGCCCTGCATCAGCTGGTAAACTCCCCTACCAGAGGTGAAAACATATTGGACCTGATCATCACCAACATGGGCGACAGGTGTTCCACACTGGAGGTCAATCCGTCACTGGTTAGATCAGACCATAAACTAATCATTCTGGATTTCTACACCCCACCACCACCCTCAACTAAGGAAACCACAGTAAAAAACTTTTCTAAAGCAAACTTCACCTTTCTTAAGACAGAGGTGGGAAGTTTCACAGCCCCCACACTAAAGGATAATGCTGCCCAAGATGCTGAAACCTTTACAAATGCATTATATGACAACCTACAAGGATGCATGGATTGTGCCACCCTACCAAGACTCACTCCTCTAAGAGAAGGAAACCAGTTTGGTGGACCCCTGCAATAAACATGCTAGACAATAGAAGGAGGAAATTAGTTCAGAATAAAAGCAAATCCCAAGAAGGAAAGACATCACTGATCAGTATCAGTATCAGTAAGAAACTAAGGTCCCTCATGAAATCATCCAAGGCTAACTTTGAAAGAAAAATAGCCAAGGATTCAAAAGATAACCACAAAGCCTTCTTTAGCTATGTTAAGAATCTAAGTGGCAACTCACAGATATGCACTAAACTAGTGCAAAATATCACAAAATATACTGAACCTACTGATTGCCAACATCCTGGCAGATAGGTTCAGTGCAAACTTTACCTCCCTCTCACCTCCAAAAGGGCCTACAACAATACCAGAAAAGTGTAGTGTCCCAAAAATCACAGACGCACAGGTGAAAACAGCCCGTTCAAAATCCAAAAACACAGCATCAATAGGACGAGATGGTGTCCCAGGCTGTGTCTTGCACAAACAACAGAATGAACTAACCCCCCACCTAAACACGCTGCTCAACCTCAGCCTCCCCACAGGCTACGTGCCCATAGAATGGTGCACAGCAACAGTTATTCCTTTCCACAAAGGAGGGGCCACAACTGAACTTGGTAACTATTGCCCCATAAGCCTGACTAGCCTGGTCTGCAAGGCTATGGAGTGCATCATCATGGAACTCATTAACAAAGACATTGGGAACCTCCAAACACTTGACCCAACCCAGTTTGGCTTTGTTAAGGCCAGATCATGCCTACTAAACCTGGTTGACTTCTTCCAGACAGTCACCAAGGTCATAGATGAGGGAAAGGTGGTTAACAAAGCCCACCTTGACCTTGCCAAGGCTTTCAACACCGTTCCCCACTCGGGTATTACAGAAAAACTCACCAGCCTGAACATAAACCCCTATGTCATGAGATGGGTTGCCAACTGGCTTACAGACAGAACTCACACTGTAAGAATAGCATGCTCCAGGTCCGACTCAAACCAGTCACAAGTGGTGTCCTGCAAGGCTCAGTCCTGAGACCCCTACTGTTTGGCATATACTTCTCAGAAGTACAGGCAAACATAAGAGGACTATGGCTAACCAAGTTCGCTGATGACTGCAAACTGGGAGCCATAACTGACTCTCTGGCTGACACGGACATACTCCAAAAGGGCCTTAGTGAGACGGACACCTGGTGTCAAACTCATTGCCTCAAGCTAAATGCCAAACATTGCATAGTCATCCCATGTGGGAAAAACAAAACACTCATGAATTACCACATAGGTGGCAGCCCCCTTAATACAGAAGAGTTAATAAGAGATCTGGGGACCCAGGTAGATAGTAATCTCTCCTTTGACAATCATATTGCCAAAGTAGTTAGGAAATCCTTTTATGTGGCCCATCAAATTACTAAACGGTTCGCATCTAGAAATAAAGAGGTTATAGTGCCCCTCTACTTGTCACTCATTAGACCATCATAGAGTATAATGACCCATTTGGGATGTACCTCACAAAACACTTCCAACAGCTGGAAAGACCACAAAAGCATCTCACCAAGAGGATTACTGGCCTCAAACATATGTCCTATGCAGCCCGACTGAAAAAACTCCTGCTGTACTCAGTGGCATATCGCTTACTCAGAGGTGATCTCTGCCTGACTTACAAAGCCATATCCAACTCAGAATTGATGGACATGCTCCACCAAAAGAAATCCAAGTCACTGTGAGCCACCCGCTCTAGTGAGCTAAACCTCACCACAATAATAAATAGAACATGCTGGAGGGAAAGATTCCTGTCACAGAGACTTCCCATGCTTTGGAACAAAATTCCAAATCACATCAGGCAGAGCCCCTCACAACACTCTTCAAGAGAAACCTTGACGAGTGGATGGGTAACAGAAAATACACCCCTGGGATCACTTCATTGGCTCTACTTGACAGAGGATCAGTTAATTAATCAATGGGGCGGCGAAAGCCTACACACTCTGGCTAGGCTTATAAATGCCCTTGGGCAGATAGCCTAGTACCTACCTATGAGCCTATGAACCTATTTATTCTATAACAGATTTTTTTTAATTCATATTACAATTTTTTCAAGCTTTGTTAACTGCAAGTAAACACAGAAAGATTCTATGACTTCTTCTGCTTTGGTAAATTAATTCTGGCTCCAGCTTGTTTGGTCGGGATAGGGATCATCTTATATCTTTTGTACTGGTAAATAGTAATGTGTCTGCTTTGCTGTATGCCTTGCATAGTTTACCTGTGTTTTCTGAAATATCAAGAAAAGTGGCTTTAAGGAATCAGTGTTACATTTTTGCGAAAAAAGAAATTGAATACTGTAGCCTGTGTTAAGCTGCATACATATCATTCAGTTGACATTTGCCCCTCTCAACCCGTCTTCCTAGGGTGTGCTGACTAACTGTTGTCAGCCATATTATATTTGTAGCAAGTATTTTGGAAATAATGTCTTACAAAATGAATGCAGTTAAGACATGATTTGTGGCCTACATAGAACAATGTATTCTTTAAAAACTATATGGCTGAGATAGAAATAATTCTTTAATAATAATAACAGCATATTTTTTGGTTTACCTTTAAAACCTCGAATCACATTTGTGCAAGCAGTCATATCCTCGCATCGTAAAAACGAAACTGGAAAAAGCGACAGTTGTGTTCGAAAAGCAGCAAATCAAACAGCCGATTCACTGTTTTTCGAACATGAATGTCGACAACAAAAGTATATGCCATGTAATGCAGGGAGGAAGGCCCCCCTGCACCCCCCCTGTGGGGGGCTGCACCCCCCACACACCCCTTCTTTATTATTCTAACTCCAAGATCGCACTACAGCGGGGAATGGAACCATTTCCAACTCCCCACTATAGTGCGCTCTGCCCCTAAATGTCGAATGTGCAATGAGCGACTGTCACTGTGCATTCACTCATTGTACATTCGAACCTTCTTCCGTTCAAAGTTTTCAGAACTTGAAAACTGTCTTTCGAACATTTGACGGTCGCCCGTGTGCAATATGCACATGTAAAGGTAAACCTATTTTTCAGAATATGTATGTAAATGCATAAATATATATATATATATATATATATATATATATATATATATATGTATATATATATATATATATATATATATATATATATATATATATATATATATATATATATATATATATATGGGTCTACCTGATAACGCCGAAAGCTTGAAACGCCGATGACGAGAAGACCGACACTGGAAGATCAACAATGAAGATGACTGACAGCTGAGAATCCCGACACTGAGAACACCGACATGTCAAACTAGCGCTAGAGGGTAAGTATGCGGTAGTGACAGACGTCAGGGTTAGGGTACAGGTAAGGTAAGTGTGCGATAGCGACGGTCTGTAGGGTTAGGGGTGGGTTAAGTGAGTTAGGGTTAGGGCGTGGGTCAGGTGAGTGTGCGATAGTGACAGACATTAGGGATAGGGGCGGGTTAAGTGAGTTAGGGTTAGGGCGCGGGTTAGGTGAGTGTGCGATAGTGACAGACCTTAGGGTTAGGGTTTGGGTTAAGGTTAGTTCATAGATAGTTGTGTATGTAAGGTTCAGTGTAGGTTTGTAAGGTTTTTGGTGTGCTTGTGTTGTGTGTGTGCTTTTTGGACAGGGGATTTGTTTTGTTTGTTGAGTGTCGGGATTGTGGTTTGTCAGGTATGTGACGTTTCGTGTTTCTGAACTTTCAGTTTTGTGGTGTTGGTGATTTCGTTGTCAGTGTTTTAGCGCGTCGGTGTTGTCAGGTAGACCTATATATATATATATATATATATATATATATATATATATATATATATATATATATATATGCACATACATGTTTGGATTCAGACATCCATTTCTGTTGCAGATACCTGCAGTTATGTAACATATCTTTATACTATTACCCTAAAATCAATTTAAAACTTATGCAAATTAAGAGGAAAAATGAAAATGCAAAACTGCTTACTATAGAACTCTAACCTTCTTGCCAGAAACTGCAAAACCCACTGAGCCAGCTGAGTGGCCCACCTCTGTTGCAGGTTGTCATACCTGTATCAACATTGGAGCCCAGAGTGGGTAATCCCTGTCAGATAGCAATGTTCTTCCATTCAGTGCTAGCCACTGCATCATCAAGTATGACTCTTACAAGAGGTAAACCATAATCTTAGAGTCCTTGTCTGAACATTTTGGAGGTCTACCTTGCGACTTCACAAATGCTGCCATCATTGGGAGCCCCAGAACCAAAGTAGTGAATGTAACTGCAGGGCAGATGTTCAGAGGGCAGAACCACAGCCTCTGACATGTGACAAGCCCTATGCAACCATTTAGGTGTATTTCACACTGAGGTGATAGCAATATTAAGTTTGGTTTACTAATTACATTGAATCAGTCACGAGTCTATATTATTCTTTTTTAATGTATATATTCAGATGATTTTGGAATGAGAATGGAAAGCAGTGATTAATCCATTAATCTGATATGTGCTCATAAGTTTATTTGATTAAGCAAAGTAAAGTTTTCACTTGGATTCAACAATGTCATTATAATCACGCATTACTAAGTTTTGAAAACATGCATTTTTAAAGTAGTTTTGAGGTGCTCCTTTTATAATTACTGATTTGTAACTGAATGATTAATAATGTGTAATTGGTGTTATATGGCTTTAGTCAATCTAATGATTGTTAGGAAGTGATAAGCTGTGGCATATTGTGCTGGATGATTATGGATGGATGATTATGGATTAGGCTTCAATGTACTCCAACATAAATGTTAACTTAGTCCAGATTTCTTTTTAAATGGTGTGGAATAGCTAGATTTAATGAAGGCATGCTATGAGCTGCTACTCGTCCTTGTGGCTAGTGCTGCTAATCTGTATCCTACCAAAGTTTATTAACACCTATGGGACTAGATACACCAATGTGTATAACTGTGCTTCACAGAGATCTGCACAGGTGAGCTTCATTTGCATAAAAAAGTGCAAATGGACCTGAATTTCCATCAGTAACTAGCTGCCATATTTATCTGCACTCGGCCAAGTTTAGCGGTAACTGTTGTGGGAAATTGTAAACATTTTAAAGTAAGCTAAAAACAAGTTTACACTTAGAAATTATAGGCAAGATATGCAGATTCAATTTAATGGCTAATTTACTTTCAAGAAAATCTTTTTTTTTTTTTACTCTGGGGTGAATGTTAAATGCAATTGATGTATGTTGATGTCAAGGGTGGTAATAACGGGAGTTGTGAATCTGAGGGTGTCATTTATTAAAGCTGTGCATTCATGGCACTATAATGCCTAAGGAAAAGTAAGGGGAAAGACCACTGAACATTTTATTCTATGTAGCTCTGGTTATGATGATTACATGGTGATACTGGAAATGATTAATACCTGTTATACTTTTATCATTTGTTGATGATGCTGTACACGTTACTGTTCACTGGTAGAAAAGGTTTACAGGACATTCAACAGTTTTGAAGTCTGTTTTAATTTATTTATGTGAATCAGCTGTTAAGATTATTCAATTAGATTATTACTATTGTTGTAGTCAGTCCTTATGTTAATGATGGCATGATTTTGCTCTGAACCTAGGTTTCCGGGTTCTTTTTTATGGTGTTGCAGTCATGGTTTAGAAAGGGATTTAGGTGTTAGGGTTAGAAAGATGTGCTCAGTGCTTTACTACAAGGGTGATGAGCGTGTTTCATTTCTGTAAATCAAGCTTTACTACAGTACTCCTGTACATTGTTTCAGGTGCATGCATGTTGTAGAAGCAGGGATCAAGACAGAGGAAAAGTAAATTCAGACCAGAGGACAACCACACCATTATGGGTACCCTCTTTATATAATGCATGTGCTTTTATTTTGGAAAACAAGCCCAAACAGGCTGAGATAAGAAAGGTGTGGAACCAAATGACTCTGGAAATAAATGCTGCTGGGAGAAGGAACCACACATTGAAGCAGTACAGGAAAAGTGCCAATGACAAGGTGGGATGTACCAGAGTAAAGACTAGGCAGACTGCAGTTGCCCATAGCAGTACCTGTGGGAGACCTCCCTCACATACCCCTTTAACACCAGATGATGAGTACCTCTCCTCCTTATGAGGAGAAGATTGCAAAACTGAAGAGGATGCCACAGGCATAATCAGAAGTAGTGTGGACTCTGGCAATTACGTACCTCATCAGCATCCATGGACATGTATTCATGAAGATTAGTGCAGCCAACATGACAAATTCACATAATGAAGATGACTGCATAGGTTAACTACTTACATGCAACATTTAACATTTCCTAGCAACAGCTAAACTTTCCATTTCTGCCCATCAAGAAAGTTAACTGTGTGTGTATGGTAAGTGCCCTACACACCTCTTTATACAACATTTATTACTTTGCTCCAAGATCTTAGTAATAATTAATCCTTCATGGAATCAGATTCAGAAATTAATAGTTCCGCAGTACCAACACAGCTAGAACAAAGGTGACCCAGCAAACAAGGAACCACCATAAATTTGGACAACCAACAGATGTTTAGCATAAAAACATCTTTATTAACCACTTTCATCCACCAATATTAGACTTCATCTGATACCTGGTGGATAAAAGTGGTTAATAAAGAAGTTTTTGTGCTAATCATTTGTTGTTTGTCTGAATTTATAGTGATTCCTTGCTTGCTGGCTGACACTTCTAGTGGATTTTGGAGTTTCCAGCTGGAAGATGTTGACAGTAGAATGGTTATTGATGAGGATAACTAACAGTTATATTTATAAGGTAGCCTAACATAGTGGCATGCAGTTGTCAGGTTTAATTGGTTGGATCACACACCCTGCAGCAGGTACATAACTGCAGAAAGTGACACAGGATTACAAAATCAAGTAGATGAAGGCATTAAATTACAGGCTGTACAGGAAGAGAAGGCATGTGACTCAACACCAGTGTTTCCTCAATCACAGAAACACCTTCTACATGACGGCACAGTTTCAAAGGTAGCAGTGTCCATGGTCACATCTATGCAAAGGGGTGTCAGGTGTACATACATGCCATAGTTACTGCTAGAAACACAAAAAGCATTGGTTGCACAACAGCAAATGTGCTGAGGCATTGTTCAGACAGTCCACTGCCACAGAGTTGGCTAGAGATGGTCATGGTACTGCAGCATGCAAGTCAGGCTTTCCACCATGACTTGGAAATGGTAGATAGCAGGAATAATGTCATGGTCACACTCATGTGGAGTATGGTGGTACACACATCAACCATGTTTCCTTCAATGTGTACACAAGTCAGTATTTCAGATTCAAGTGAGAAGCAGTGGTAGAATGGGGAAAAGGAGGGAAACTGTTCAGACACATGGGAGTATAGTAGGTTACACACCACATCTTTCTTAGGACTGTACTCTAAAAAGTGGGAACCTCTCATTTGAGGTGATAGTCACACAACACTATGAGATCACTATTTGTAGCATCACCTGCATCCAGTAGGTAATGTCATTGGAGCAAGTCAGCATCAAGCTTACATGTCAGAACTACCTCACAGTCACGGGCACTATCACCCACCTTATCCTCAGGAGAGATTGTGTGTGACACATTTCAACAACTTTAAGTTCGGATTGGCAATGCAGCTATTGAAAATATCAAATGAAACTATTAACTAGCATGTGTTTCAGTAGACTAATGTCACTTATTAAAGCCAATGGAAATGTTAAAAAAAATGCAGGAGGGAAGCAGTGAGGGAAAACCGCAGAATGTACTTTTTACCAGTATTAAGATCCTCTTCAGCAGTATGTATTTGACATGACTAGTATTGGTTCTAACAACAAGAAAAAAATGAAAAATAGAGGAGAAGGTAATCTGTGGGCTGTAATGTAGAACACTACAAAGAGCTTAGCACACCGTGCCAAAAAATGATGCACAAGTAACAATAATCATGCGAAGAACACTAGCACTGTTGCCACTTCACCCTCAGCACTGCACAAATGACGATTGCTATTACTTCTAATGACACAATGGCTGGTGTCTATGATGGAATGAATTAATCTGATGTGTACCACCTGAAAAGATAATAGAAAACTATTTCTTATTTATCAGAGAAAACATGCAGAAATATTAGAACATAGCAAAAGAAATACTATGCATTTTTTTTTCACAGTGGAAGGTAGCAACTCATGAAAACTGTGAGGTGGAATACAGCACCAGTACATGCTTAACTATATAGAACTTGTTTAAGCTACTCAGTCAAGTAGTGCAATAGCAATTATCAAGTAATGAACATTCCGGCAGAAGCAGGAGATGCATATTTCACTGCAGTCTCTAAACAAAACACATGCAGCAACCCAGTACAAAATGTACATATCCCTACATGCTGTCAGTTCCATTCACTGCAGAGATCGCAGTGAAATGTCAGGCTAACTCGCATATAGTAAAAATAAACAGTAACTATCCATCTATCTATCTATCCATCTATCTATCTATCTATCTATCTATATAACAAACATGAGTACTGATGTTAAAAAAAATGTTAAATATAACAGAGAATGTCTGATGTATAGTGACAAGGGGTAATGCACCACACTGCATAGCCCACACATAGCACTGCATTCATCAATTATACTGTATGTATTTTTCATAGTAAAGGTAATACTAATCTGAATGTCATATTCCGTTATTGTGGACTAGACGCCACCTCTTTGCCTGTGTACATGAGCCTGCCATCTGGGTTCCCTTACTACTACTACTGCTGGCTGGCTACCAGTGCTATCATCAGTTGTGGAGGGTCCTGTACTAGGAACTGCAGTGACATCATGGGGCAGTGCACAGCTAGACCAGCACATAATCATGTTGTCCAGAATGCAAGCATGGTAAATATATTGCATGCAGTAGCAAGATCATACTGTAGGGCACCCTCAGACTCATCCAGGCAATGTAAAGAGGCTTTCAACAGGTCAAACACTTATGTAATGACAATCTGTGTCTGAGACCGGGCAATGTTGTAGATTTCTTTGGCATCTCCCACCATGCCTCTCAACTGTCCAGATTTTTGCAGAATGTCCAGATTTTTGCCTCATATTGTTGGTCTTTTCCTAATAAAATTTGTGGTTTTCTTGAAAATCACTGAAGAATGAAGTCACTAAATAATTACATACATTTGGGTTTCAGACTTCATATCCTTCAGAAAATGTGTGTTATCACAACTCTTGTTATTCTAGCAACTCTCTAATTTATAAGAACAATATTTAAATTCTGTCACTATTTATGGGCCTTTGTCCCCCCATTATTTTAGGCTTTGTCCAGATTTTTTGCACTAAGAGGTTGAGAGTTATGGCTCCCAAAAGAGTTCTAAAGAAGGGTCATTAACCAAGGCTCTAGTGAATACCTGCATTATCTGGAAAAGACAAGAAAATAAAATTAAAGAAAAAAGGGGAAAGACAAGGGAAGGGTGATTTAGTAAAAAGCAATACCATTCTACACAGCATAACGTATAATGATGATTTACCCCCTCCCCATGGATCACATGCTACCTGGTAACTGATGGAATGGTCAAACTACCTATTTCAGTACCATTCACTCCATGGTCCTGATGGGGCTGTGATGGCAACATAGGTAGGCTCTATCACACCAAGCACCTTTGGAAAACACGCCATCCCATAGAAGCACTCGTGGTTCTCGCTCAGTCTTGTAGTGATACTGGCAGAGAAACACAGTAATCCACATGTGCCAAGAATATGTTGAAGTATCCTTGAGGCAGAAACCTGAGATATACCCAACATGTCTCCAGTCTGTCTCTGTAAGGCCCCCATCCCAGGCATAGTGAGGGCTAAGGGCTATACATACCTTATTATCCACAGATATAGGAAGGCCACACACCCATCCATTTCTTGTCTGTGGGCCATAGAGAATCACTAAAATTGTTAAAATATCCTTGTCCACTGTAGAAGAATTTCTTGATTATCAACGTTATAATGGGTTATTCTTTGTCTGTATCTACAAAACAAACTAATCCAGTGATGTTACAGTACACAACTTCCGAGACTAGACTGTCATAATAGGTAGTGCTCACTGACTAAGAAAATGTACTAGCACGAAATAATGTTTTCTACAACATTTATTCAGTTTAGTTGGACTCCCTGCCTTATTTGTAAGCAGCCAGAACTTATCTGTCTATATTATTACATCCATTCTATCTGCTCAGTTCCTTCTATTCCTCCCTCCTTTCATCACTCCTACTGGCATCATCTCTCTTGATCTCTGATACAGTACAGTCTGCACTCTGGGTTCCTCATGTCCTTCCTCATGAACTTCCAGCACTTGTCAAATCTGCTACATTCCTAAATGCATTTAAAGAACCCTTACAGTCATTTTCAGCCTTAAACCCGTCTTCTTCTGAAACTATATCTCTACTTTCCTTTTTCCTAGGTTCTTCACTTGACACTTATTCCTTAACACCATTCATTATATTATAAAACATGATATTTTCCTTTATAAGTTGGTCACGTTTTCTTTCAGCCAAGTTACTTGTCTACTTTTTGCTATATCTTCTACTCACCTTGATATACATTTTCAGGAGGATATGTGATTATATTTTTAAGTACTCATATCTGCAGTATTTATCTTTCCTTACATGTTTTATTACTTCTTAATTTTCTGCATAACTAATTATGTCCTCTAATACAATGCCCAGCACCTGTGTTTTTGGTTACTCATTTACTTCCGTCAGGAAACACACTGTACTGTGGTATGATTACTGTAATCCCTCTGACTTGTCCTTCACCAATCATTTCCTTATTTGTGAAGAAAAACTACTACATGGTATACCCTCTTAGACGGTGTTTTCATATTCTTTCTCCAATGCATTGTGCACACACTCATTCTCCCCTAATGTATTCAGAATTGTTATCTGCCAGTGTACTCTTGCCTGAAAATTAATTCTCTCCTCTTCTTCATGCAACCCCTAATTATTCTTTCAAAGGCTTCATTAACCATTCTTCCAGTATCTAGTCATTCCTTTATCTTAATCACTCAGTAGTTCTACTGTGATCTATTATCATTTCAGAAACAAAATTTCATCATTCCCTTATTCAATGCTTACTTTTTTCTATACTTATAATTCAATCGTTACTTTCTCTGCCCTTCCCACTGTATGCAGCTACTTATCTCCTGTTTTCCATATTTCCTTGTGCGCCTACAATTCCATTGCTTTCATATATTGCCATTGCAGGTAGCAGATGCATACTGTTTATTGGGTTACAACAATTCCTGATCATACACTACTGCTGTGAAAACATAAATGTAGCCAAATGCATGTGCACCTACATATACGTGTGCACCTTCTGTTATTTAACAGCAGAGCTGTGCACACTGTTTGCACCCAGCTTTATTATGTCATACATACTATTTGTTTTATATTATTTGTTTAACAAGAATAGGCAAGGCTGGAAAAACAAGCATTATTTCATATCACAGAGTTAACATTGCACTTACTGTATAGATAGCATCTGCATTTCAGTGGTAAAAGCAAACTCTCTTTCCACCTCAAAAAAATACAATAAGTCTTTAACAAAGAAATTCCATTTAAATGGTAGTGACTAGGTTAAGCATTAGATGTGACTCCCTTTATGCACAGCCTGTGTGGGGATATTCTGTTGTTTTAGCAGATTTTTATCAGTATCTAGGTGGCAGGGCAAATGCAATGTTGCAGTCACAGGTTGCAGAAAGTCAGCAGACCATCACTAAACAATAACGACAGGGTTAATCCTGATCCAGCCCTTGACATATAAAGAATACCTCTATTGTTATACAGGCAGTGTACTGTAAACAGCATGTGTTTATTATGTTTTTCAACACAAAATGTTATATTTACATTTCCTATTAAAACTGTGCAATAATAATTCATTAAGAGACATTATATTTGGTGGTGTGGCCATGAAAAGAAGCAAATACATAAACACTAGATGAAACTAAAATTTAAAAAAAAGCTAAACTCTGGGTATGAGTCTCATTTTCTTTTTCAGAGTAATATGTAAACATCTGAGATTTTCATACAGAAGGTACATTGATTATTGGCTAACAGAAAGACTTATGTAATTTTTAATTCTTGTAGATAAGAGATTTTATTTGGAAGGTCATGTCACTACTTTGTCCGGGTTCAACAGAATGCATACACATATCATTTTATGTCATTTGGTTTTGCTTATAAATTGGAAGTCTATATTTTTTAAGAATTGTAAAGTAGTTCCATCGTATGTAAAAAGTGGTGTGAAAGAAAAGGTATTCTGTCAATTTTACAATAATCATAGCTGTAAAATAAGTAATCAATAAAACTGGTTCCTAAAGCATCAAGTACATTTTTTGATGTTATCAAACAGTAACAGATATGCATCCATTAGAGGAATCACAGACCAAAATGATATGATTCAACAGTAAGTCAGGGAAAAGAAATCTAAGTGTGAGATGCATCCCAAGTTAAAAGCAATAATAAACATAAACTTCGCAGAAAGTGCATATGTCCATTGAAATAAAACATACTCAATGTTCAAAATGTAGACAAAGCTGAATAATTTAATATAAAGTGTGAATATGGCCAAATCTGAACATCCAAACAGTGCAAATTAAATAAAAAAGGTCTTATGAAACTCACACTAAGAAGCTCACCACATTGCATGTCTTTGTGAAATAAGTAAAATGTGACAGGTTCTGCACAGGTTCCATAAAATTATTTTCATTAAATGATGATGTATAGTATGCTACCAATGATGTTTGACAGTGTGGTTGGTAAAAACTGTTGTCAGGCTTTACAAATTCAGTAAGCTCATTGACTCAGAAACAAAAATAAAGTAACTAAGCTATAGAAAGATGGAGATGGGTATGGAGTAAAATAAGGGGTTTTAGACTTTAAAGTTGACTTGTTGAAGCTTATTTTAATGGGAAAGAATGACTTGAGATTATCACTTCTCTTACACATGGACAACTGTGGGTCCATCTGAGGCCATAGACTTAAACTGTAAAGCACTTTCATGTATTTATTCTGATAAATAACCATGCCAGAATAGAGTTCAGTGAGCTTAGCTCTGGTCAGCCATTTCATTATCATAACTAAAATTCATGGTGGTGCAGCGGTTAGTGTTGCTGCCTCACAGCAAGAGGTTCTCTGGTTTAATTCTCAGCTGGGGTGCCTTCTGTGTGGAGTCTGCGTGTTCTCCCTGTGGTTGTGTGGGTTTCCTCCGGGTGCTCTGGTTTCCTCCCCCATCCCAAAGACATGCAGTAGGTGGATTGGACACTCTAAATTGGCCCTAGGTGTGAGTGTGTGCCTTCTGGGGAAGGCTGGGTGCTGAGCTGGCAACTTAACACTGTAAAACTCCACTGCCAATCATGAGTGGACAGATGATCTGCTGTGGCGATCCCTAACCGGGAAAAGAAGAAGAATTTAAATTTTCATAAAAGACTGCACAAACTGCAAGTCTCAAATTAGGTGCAGTGGAAGACAGAAAATGATATATGGAAGCCACTCAGGTTAGAATGGGCTGTGTTATTAAAACAAATGATGTTTGTTTTACTCACCTGTACTTAACCAGGATAAGTCAGCAACAGTATCCAGTCATGTAGTTGTGTAGTTATAGTAAAAAGAAAACAATATACAGTGAAACAAGCTTCTTAGAAGACCATGCTGTCATCACTGTCTGAAAAGAGAGAAGGGGGTATATGAACAGAAAGATGATTTAGTGTAACATTTTCCCCTTGGGCCTCTACTGAAAATAATTTTGCATCATCCAGCTGTACCTTCTGAGTGAACAAATGCAAGTAAATAAATAAAAAAAATAAACATTAGTGAATTGCTTATATTTGTACTCACCATATAAATCCATTGTTCAAGAAATCACATTTTTCAGTTCATGGCAGGTCATTCCAATATAATACATTTTGCACTACTAGCTATGCATGTACTCCACAAATCTTGTGCCAGAGATATTAAACTCACTTAGCATGAATTCCATCCCATTAACAAAAAAAAGATTGTTGTGTCTTTCACATTGTGTGAGGTAGTTTACATCTGGCAAGAGCACTGACAAGACCAACACCAATGGTGAAAAAAAATGTTCTGTCTGTGGAAAAAGGCTTCCACTACTCAGAGCTATGCAGTGCTACATCAGCATAGTGATATATAAAAAAATGTCCGCCATGAGTCAGTTAAACAAAGAGCTTTCATCCTGAAGAATTTCCCTACATTATCAGGACAAATGTGCTTAATAAATTATCATTTAGGGAGCTGTGGTTAAGTTGTTATTTCTTTGGATATATCACTAGCCCCTTACATTTAATGTATAATTGTCCTGTGCAAAACTGAGGCAAAGTGGAGCAGTCACATGACAACATGGAATATTTTAAGATTATCTGGGTACTAAGGGGTAAAAAGTTTTTTTTTTTCAGCAGTTTGCTTAATACTACTAGTATGGAGATTGGACATAAACATTGGGAAGAGACATTATTTTGGCATTCATCCAGATAGCTGGTATAGCAATGCACATCACGGCAAGGTTACTTGTGTAGTGGAGGAGTGCAAATATAAGATATTTTCAAATTTTACTCATTAGGTTCTCAGTTTCTTTTCTTTTAAAATTTTTAAGGTAGAAATAGAGGTGCATAGTGGAGGAATAGGAGATCCACTGTTTTATTATTATATATTATATTATTATAATTGGCAGGTGGGACTGCTGACAAGATATAGAATTTGTTGAGAAAATAATTAGCAGTGAGTTAGCCATTAGCACAACTATTATTATTTTCATTTTAGTGTTCATTTTTGAGCACATCATTTTAAAAGAGTTTCTTATGCTACACGTGTTCAGAGTGCCAGATTAAATAAAATTGTTGAACCTAGATATAGAAAGATTTAAGACTGGAATGGATAATTTAGATAATTTACAAGGAAGTAGGAACCTATTTCTAGTGGCAGTCCTAATGGTGGATTTTCACTGTACCAAGGTTTTGGCTGTCAGTGTCAAATGATCGTTTCATTTTTAATAAAGCAAGCTGTCAGTTAACACTTGAACCTTTCGTCATTATTAGAAATATACTTTTTTTAATTTTGTAAGTGTTTTTAGAAGGAAAGTAGTCTGATTTGGATCTTTACTGTTGAGAAAAGTGAGGAGCACTGTCTCAGCTTCAGTAATGCAACAGATAGCACATTTACATTTGATGCAGAAGACTGCGGGTTCTAGTCCAACACCAGGCAGAACAATTGCTGTTATTATAATGCTGCACTCCTGGGTGTGTTGTCCTTTGGATAAGATGTTAAAACAAGGTTCCATCTGCTTGGGTTGATGGCAGCTCAGATGGGATGCAAATGATTCCATGGCATCTATTGAACAGAGTAGGAGTCCTTTATTTTACAGAACATATAAAATAAAAAATTACATATTTACACAATGTGCATATTTACAGGGACATATATACAAATTCCTATTTTTTTCTGATTTCTTATTTTTCTTATAACATCTTCATTGTTATTCTTCTTTAACTGATCCCTACTCCATCTTTCACAACTATGATCTTACTTTTCGCAATGTATCTGCCAAAATCCATATTGCATTCCACAAAATGCCATTCAGTCTTTCATTCCAAATAAGCCATATTATATAAAGTAAATTCTTATCTACCCTTCTCATATATTTTTTTCTTATTTTTTATAATAGCCATACATATTCAGTTTTATATATAATGTTTATCTCATTAAAAGTCTAAAAAGTTTTCTTCACACAACTTTTTCCAGAGTTTCACCTCTCTTTTACATTTCTAAAAACCTACCCTGTTATCTGTTCCTCCCCCCAAAAAATGCACTCTTCCAATATTCTTTTTATATGGTGTATTTCCCTTTATGGGCAGCATATTTACAAATGTCCAAAGGTAATTCTGACACTACTGTCATGGTACATCACTTGTTCCTGACTTTAATTACCTCTTCTGGTAAATTTTCCCATGGACTTAAACAATAATATTGTTTCAGCTTATTACTATACTACTATCCTTCTCTATATCATCACATTTTATTTTCCACATTAGTATTTTTTCTTGATAACTTTTAATTTCTTCATTTACATATTTGTTTTTTCTTATTTTTCTAATCATCTCCCAGAAATGTTTGTACTTATATTTAAAAAATCTTGCTATTAATGTCTCATTCTCTTTCTTTACCTACCTTTATACTCTATACAAGTTTAAAGAAACAGAATAAAAACTGGATCCAGTAACCCCAATCCCCCTTTGTTGTCACTCACATACAACACAGCTGTTTTTACTGGGTTTAATCTTGAACACCATATGAAAGAAAACAACAATTGCACAATTTCCTTTTCATGTTTTGCTAGAGTCATATAAACATTTGGCATTGAATGTTTTCCTATTAATGTAGAATTCACTAGACAAACCTTTTTCATGAATGCCAATCTGTACATTCTCAAGAGAAGACATGTTTTTTTTTTCATTTCTTTTATCAAACTCTCCCATTGCTTCATAACTATCCCTAGCAAAGACACATACTTTGTTAAAAAATACACTCCCCAAATTTTCACCACATTTACTTTTATATTTATTCATAGGTTCATAGATGGTTCATACATTAGTTTTATTTATTTATATATTTATTCAAGATAATTTACATTTCATTTAAACATTCATTCATTCAGACAGACTATCACTTCCCTCGTCCATATCTTACTCTTAGCAACTGCAACTATATTGTTTGCATTTGCAAAACTACTGGAATCACCACCTCTTTTTGCATCACATATCTAACATCTTTCATTTTGTAAACCATTTCACTCACTATCACATTCATTACCAGTGAAAACAATATTTTACTCATGGGACATCCTTGTCTTCTGTGACACTTCATGAATATTTCTTTACCCATTCACCCAAGCTGCCATACTCACCCCCTAATTCTATTACCAACTCCATATTTCTCCATAACATCCTCTTAGCATCATGGTTACCTGTATCAAATGCCTTGCTAATATCACCTTACATAAGTTTCACATCCTCCCTTTACTTATATCAGCCACAATTTCTCTCACAACCAGTAATAATTCTTGACATCCCTTCTCTTTTTTACCATATATACATTCTTCCATAACATTCCTCATCCTTCCTTCGAGTCTCCTCAGTATTACTCTCATAAACATTTTATAATTTGTGTTGTTTAGTGTGATGGTTCTCTATTTTTTTATTTCATTGTTCTCATCTTTCTTCCATATAAATGTTAATACCCCACTAAATGACTCTTCATAAACAAAACCGTCCTTCAAGCATCCATTCAGTACATTTACAAAATACCCTGCTAATCTTCTAATTTCCTGTTCATTTCTTACCATATAGCATCTGGGCCTGATACTGAATCAGCATCATCCAATTCACTAATAGTGGTTTCTTTTTCAAAAATTTCCTTCACTCATTCTGTTTTTTTTTTTACTTTCCTTTCTCTCTCTTATTTTCCTTCTTTTTACTCTTATACACATTTTCCTCATCCTGTACCACAACACTCACAATTTGCTGTTGTGTTCTTTTTACCTCTGCTTTTACATTTTTTTCAGTATAGTAATATCTTCCTTTACTATTTTACCGAGATAGGTAGATACCACCTCCCTTCTCCCTTGTAAATATTATTTCTGCATAAACAGTTATATCTTAATTTTTAATCAATGTCTTTCATGCATTTTGTTTTCCATATCATAATTCTCTCTTGTATTATTATGTAACCTGTCTTATAAATTTCTATACATTTTCCCATAGTTCACCTTCGCTACTTTTCTTACATCATCCACACTTGTTATCCTTCTTTTTAAATTCAGTCAGTCAGAACAGTTTTATAGAATTCCTTCAGGGTTATATCATCCTTCCACAACTGCAGTACTCCCCGCTTTCTATTCTCTCATTTATTCTTTGTATTCCCTTTCCTATTTTAGTATAGTCTCTTCCTTCCTTCACCTCCATCCATATTGTTAATTCATCTGAAAAGCCCTTCACAACTGTATCACCATCTACTACCTCCACACCTTCCAATAACTACAAAATAATCTATTTCAGATCCAAGTGCCCCTTCTATAAGTTCATTGACTTTTTTGCAAGATAGTTTATTTACCACATTGTATCACTTCCTGTATTTTTACATCCTTCCCTTTCTTTTACATTTTCCTCTTAAATCACAAGTCCCCTGCAGTTATAGTTTTCACATTAACCACTGCATAGTCGAATATTTGATGAAAAGGATGTTTTGTTTCTTTGCTAGTTATATATCCATATAATGCTATAGTTTTATGAACACATTCTCTCCTCCTAAAATCCACAACAGTTAACCTTCCCATCCTTACCAATGTTACATCATGCATTTTCATTGCTTTTTTACACAACACACCCACTCCAGTACAATAGTCACTTTCTACGTTCCAATTATATTTTCACCCCACAATTTTTCATTTGCAGTCTTTCTCCCCTTATTAAGAATCTTACATTTTCTAATAGAATAACATACACATCACATTTAGAGCACCATTCCAGTATTCCTACACTTCTTATAGTGTTAATAAGTGTTAATGCAGTAACAGACACCTGGTTCAAGGCTCCCGAAAGCACCCCAGCACTACCAGGTTATACTTCATACCATGCTTTTCGGCCACAAAACTCGGACCAAACCACAAAAGGAGGGGGAGTATCCATATATTTCAAAGATACACACACCTCCAGGTTAGTAGCACTGCACAAAGCATCGGAGACCATCCATGTGCAACTAACAGTGGGCAAAACTGCCTTTCAGTTTGTAGCCTGCTACAGACCACCCTCCCAAACTCAGGAACCCCACTCGGCTTTCCTGAGAACACTGAAGAATATGAAGGCCTCTCCAAACACCATTATATTGGGTGACTTCAACTACCCAAACATTGACTGGGAATACTACTCAAGCCCCAACACCCTCACCCAACGGTTCCTAGAATTTATAAACTTAAATGCTATGGAACAACTGG
This sequence comes from Protopterus annectens, assembly GCF_019279795.1. Taxonomy (NCBI): domain Eukaryota; kingdom Metazoa; phylum Chordata; order Ceratodontiformes; family Protopteridae; genus Protopterus; species Protopterus annectens. The sequence goes on along the minus strand of NC_056733.1, from coordinate 1,387,563,906 downwards.
TCACCACCCCCACAAGAGGGGAAAACATATTGGACCTGGTCATCACCAACATGGGGACTCTATGTTCCACACCAGAGGTATACCCCTCATTGGTAAGGTCAGACCATAAATTTATCTCACTGGACATCCATAGCCCATCCCCACCCCCAACCAAGGTAATCTCGGTGAAGAACTTCTCAAAAGCAAATGTCACACTTCTCAAAACCAAGGTGGTATCCTTCAAAGCCCCCGGGCCAGTGGAAAATATGGCTCAAACCACAGAATCCTTTTCCAAACACATTCTATGGACACCTACAGGAATGCATGGATTGTCCTATCCCAAATAAAACCAAGACTCACTCCTCCAAAGGCAGGGGACCTGTCTGGTGGACCCCGGCCATAAATAAGCTATACAACAAAAGGAGGAGGCTACTACATGATAGAGCAAAATCCCAAAAAGGGAAGGCATCACTGATCAGTACTAGCAAGAAGCTACGATCACTCATAAAATCATCTAAGGCTAGCTTCGAAAGAGAAATTGCACAAGACACTAAAGACAATCACAAGGCCTTTTTTAGTTATGTCAGGAACCTGGGTGGCAACTCCCAGATATGCTCTGAGTTAGTGCAAAATGACAAAAAATACACTTTTTCTCCACCCCATCCCCCCAAAAGAGCAAATGTCCATCCCAACAGATGAACAGGTGAGAGCTGCCCTCTCCAAAGCAAAAAACACAGCATCAATGGGACCGGACGGTGTCCCGGGCTGCGTCTTACATGAGCTTCGTGAAGAACTTAACCCTCACATAAAGTCACTGTTCAATATCAGACTTACTACAGGATATGTACCCAAGGAATGGCGTACAGCAACAGTGGTCCCACTCCACAAAGGTGGTGCCATAACGGACCCTGGAAACTAATGCCCTATAAGCCTGACTAGCCTGGTCTGCAAAGCTATGGAGCGTATCATCATGGAACTCATAAACAAAGACATCGAGAACCTCCAGACACTGGATCCTACCCAATTCAGCTTTGTTAAAGGCAGATCTTGCCTCTTGAACCTGGTCAACTTCTTTGAAACAGTTACCATGGCCATAGACATAGGGAAGGTAGTCCACACAGCCTACCTGGACCCCGCAAAAGCCTTTGACACAATACCCCACTTGGGCATCATAAATAAGCTCACCAGCTTAGATATCAACATATATATATATCACAAGATGGATTGCAAACTGGCTCAGAGATAGCACCCACATGGTCGGAATTGCAGGTGCCATGTCAGACTCTACACCAGTTACAAGTGGCGTCCCACAAGGCTCAGTCCTGGGACCTCTCTTGCTCGGTATATATTTCTCTGAGGTACAGGCTAACATGGGAGGACTATGGCTGACCAAGTTCGCAGATGACTGCAAACTGGGTGCCATAATCGACTCTCCGGCTGACACAAGCATCCTCCAAAAGGGTCTCACAGAGATGGATAACTGGTGCCAGAGCCATGGTCTAAAGCTAAATGCCATAAAATGCATAGTCATCTCCTTTGGGAAAAACAGAGTTCCCACAAATTACCACATAGGTGGTAATCCATTAAGTACAGGAGAAATAATTAGGGATTTGGGGACCCAAGTAGATAGTAATCTCTCCTTTGACAATCACATTGCCAAAGTGGTTAGAAAAACCTTCTATATAGCCCACCTTATCCCGAAAGGTTTCACATCTAGATCAAGAGAGGTCATTGTGCCCCTCTACTCATCATTCCCATAATTGAATACAATGCCCCATTTGGGATGTACCTTACCCGACACCTGCAGCAACTGTAATGACCCCAAAAGTACCTCACCAAGTGGATCAAGGGACTCAAACAGATTCCCTAAGCAGTTCGGCTAAAGAAACTCCAGCTCTACTCAGTTGCTTACCGCCTACTCAGATGCGATCTGTGCCTGACGTATAAAGCCATGTCCAACCCAGAATTAATGGACATGCTCCACCTCAGGATATCCAAATCCCTTAGAGCTACATGCTCCAGGGACTTAAACCTCAACACAGAAATAAATAGTACATGCTGGAGGGACAGATTCATATCCCAGAGGCTTCCCTCACTCTGGAACAAAATCCCAGTCCAAGTTAGGCAGAGCCCCTCACTGACCCTCTTCAAGAGAAATCTTGACGAGTGGATGGGAGATCGTAAGTTTACCCCTGGGATCTCTTCTGGGTCCCAGCTAGACAGAGGCACAATAAACTAACTGTAAAAGGGCTATCTTGTGTGACCTACTATTCAAAGGTACAGTCTACTAATCTAAAAGGGTGGTGAAAGCCAAACACACTCTGGCTAGACTTATAAATGCCCTAGGGCAGATAGCCTAGTATCAACCTATGAACCTATAAACCTATGATAATCTTTGGAGTGCACATTGTTTAGTGATGATACTGACTGCAGGTTTTTTATCTTCTTTGCTTTCCCACTTTCTATGCACAACCTAAGTATCTGTAGTACATATTTGATGATGACAGGGTTCCAATATATTATATAGGTGTCTGTTGTCATATAACTGTGTGCACAAGGCAGGATTGGTGAATAGTGAGAGGTTCCTGGGTTAACACATGCAACTGCCAGATATGTGTGGCCCAGTGCTGTACTCAGACATGGCCTAAGTGTGTGAGCATGCCCAGTGTGACTTTTCAGTATGTTGCTGTCTGCAGTCCACTACATTTCTTAACGTGTGTGAACATGCCCAATATTAACATTTATACTATATGTGTGTTGAAAATCAAGTTATATTTTTACTGCAGGGCTCACCTTTGTGTCATAACTCGACAGGGATTATGCTGTGCCTGCAAGGTTTCCATGAGACACTTTGCATAGACTTATCAACATTTCTTCATACAGGCTGACCAGTGAAATCCTGTCATGGTTTAGTGGTTCAGTACTGTGACTATAGTGCATAGTATCCTGGGTTTGAGGCTTGTCACTGCTTTATATTTTCATACTGGGCAAACCAGACTGCTTAAGGACCAGTAAATCAAATATGAGCATGTTTACCTGCTTTTGCCCAACTTTGACCAAACTTGCCCAACATTGCTCAATGTTAACCAACATTGCTGAACGTTGCCCAATATTGCTCAACATTGCCCAAAGTTGTGCTAAGTAGTGTGTGCAATTTTGTTTACATATACTAAATAGTGGTACAAGCTGTTTAGCACTGCTTTATATTGCTTAAAACATGGCAATCATGCCTCAGGTGGTGCTGCAGGGCTGCCTATGTCAGATGCACATAGTACACTCCCTATACATGTTTGAAAACAGGTAGTGTCAAGTTAGGCATCCCTTTTACTATATGTGTGAGTCAGAGAGAGGTATAATTTCCAGGGTTCCTACTGAGCCAGTGTATGTGCTATGTGTTGCCTCTTTGCCAAGGTCAAGGCATACTGGGCACACCTCCTTCTGCCTACTGGGGCAGGCTCAGGTTGTTCCTCCTCTGAGTCACGCTCTGCCTGTGATGCCTTGGCAATGGTGGGGGGGCTGTTTGGCCTGGACCTATGCTGCTCCTGCTGCAGCTGTTTTTGCAGGATCATATTATGTAGCATAGCACATACCATGACAATTTGGGTACATGTAGTTGGTGAGTACTGCAAGGCTCCACCAGATGTGTCCAGGCATCGGAACCGTGACTTGAGCAACCCAAACACACGCTCGATTACATTTCATGTTTGTGCGTGTGCCTCATTATGGCATTCCTGTTCAGGTGTGTGTGCATTTCTGATGGGTGTCATCAGCCATGGCTCCAGTGCATATCCAGCATCCCCCACTAGGTGACCATGAGGGATGTCCCCATTGGCAAATGTCTGGTACAGCTGTGTCAGATGCCAGATATGGGAATCATGGTAGCTTCCAGGCCAGCCAGCACACACATTCAGTATTATGCCCTGGGCATCACACATGACCTGTCAGTTGATGGAGGGGAAGCCCTTGCGGTTAAAGTAGGCCCTGCCCCGCTCACCGGCTGGTGCTTTGATGCATATGTGCATGCAGTCTATTGCACCCACTACCTCAAGGTATTCTGCTATTTGCTGTAAAAGACGCATATTGCTGGTCAATACCTCATGTGAATTGAGGAAATATACATGATCACCGACATGTGCTGACATGGCATTCAGGAACTGGTGCAGTACCCTGGATGCTGATGCCTGTGATATCCCCATCATATCACCAGTTGGTCTCTGGAAGGTACCTGTTGCTAGTATTCTTAAGCCAACACATAACTTGGTTTCCACTGGGATGGGTTCCCCTCTGTTGGTTCTGTGTGTGAGGTGTGGCCTGCACAGCTCAACAATTTGCTCATGTAGCCCCTGGTAGGTTACCCTGGGCCTGTACACTCTTCTTCGTCTCCTCACTGTGGGTTGCTCAGCAGCATTCACATTGTCACCACCCTCAGCATGTTGCATATGTCACCTTATAACAGCAATGGCAGCCCTTAACATTTCTTTGTCTCAGTAAAGCTTTTTAAGTTTTCACTTCTCTTAGTTTACTGCAGTGTTGCAGTGTCTCTGAGGAAAACATGGTGGAAGGTTGTTTGCAGAGTTTTACGTGTTGGGCTGGGCTGGGCTACTGTACTGCCTGTGTAATTGCCTGATTCTGATTGTCTTCACCTGCTAGCTCTGCTAGTTCTCCCTGGTTAACTTCCTACCATTTGTTGTGCTTCCTTTTCCCTTTCTGTTTCCACAGGGGGGCAGCGCCGCTCACACAAACACAAACAAGCACACACCAGCTCACACGTGCGCACACATGCTTACACAGCCTAACACTTGTTAATTCCTACTTAAACGCATGCATACAGGTGCAAACACGCTTACACAAATTTCAACAACCTGACACATACTTACTCTGGCTTAAACGTGCACACACGGGCGCACATGCACGCACACAGTCTTACTTGGATATACAGGCAAGCACCCGCACGCAAACACATTGCAGGCACTTCAATAAGAAACTTTAGTGTTATCTACGACATACACCTTCTACTTCTTGCCTTTAGCTAGGATACCTGTTGACATACCTCTTCCAGTGATGAGTAACTGACAGCAAACACATGCCACTCTGCTCCAATGAGCTTACATTCTTTCATACATACCCCCCTCTTGATGTCACCTATCTTCTACTCTGATACTCCCCTTATCCTACTCATACACTACACTGACTGTGCTCATTTGCTATGTAAACTTGGGATTCACTATCCTTAGCCTCAATTGCATAGGATTGCCTACTAATGCTTGGTTACATCTCTTAGACTGAGCTTCCCCCTTAGCAACCTCTACTCGGTAGCCATGTTGTCTTCAGCCTGCCATTCACTTGCATTGAAAATTATGATTTTCTATAAAAATCCCTATTTGAGGCTTTTAATTTTTGTTTTTCTGGTTTTTAAAGCTCAGCACGTTTGCGCGGTGCTGCGCTATGCTTAAACTTCGGAGATTGAGGTAAAAAAAAATATATATTTTTTTAATTTTGCATCAGGGAACATTGCCAATGGTCTTATATTTGGCCATTGGCATGCTTCCTCAACTGGATGCAGCCTTTATTTGGAGCTGTCACAGCTCCATTTTGCTATTTGCAGAATGGTACTCAGTTGTCAACAGAGTACATTTCTGTAAATAACACTACTCTTACTCGGACAGGTTAGGGTTTCCTGGATCACAAATTTACCTCATTTGCATAGCTTTCGGCAGCAAATGAGGTAATTTGCATAACCTAGCCCTGTCCGTGTAAGAGTCGTTTTAGGATCTCTCTTGCACACCCCTGCCGGCTGTTCCTGGATCGCTCTGTGGGCATCTTGGCTGCATGGAGTCTTACTCTACTCTTAGACTCCGTGCAAGCCTTTGCGAATCCGGCCCATTATGTTTTAAACAAGTTGCGCTAGTATTCTCAAAATGTTGAGCAACTTCTGAGAGAGGAGGGGCATACCAATCAGTGGAAATTTGTTTTATTAATGCATTTTTGTCCAAATGAAAATACAGGTGGTAAGTTTTTACAAGTAAATTTAAGAAAGATAATGGGGCTACTAGCCGGATATCTGGATAGCACCACAAAAGGTCTGGAGAGTGACTATAGTCAATGCTTATTCCCCCCTCCTTTTATCAGAGTCCTCTGACTGATTTTGAAAATACAATAACTCCTGTAAAGAAAATTTATTTTCATTTAATTGCTGAAAAGCATAGCCTGAATAGGATAAGACAATGCAGCCTGTCTTGTCTCCATATCTGCAAAAGTGTGACCTTTGATAACAACGGAATCATCTGCCTTGTGTGTGGTACATTTCACTACAGAAATCATCATCATCATCAGTCCCTATTTTTCCCATTTTCTACATGGGGTTGGGGAATCGTGTTAAGCATTGTCATCTCTCTCGATTCAATGCCACACTCCTGCCTTCTTTGATACTCATGCCTGATTGTCACAGATCTTCTATCACACAATCCATCCACTTCTTTGCTGAATGTCCTCATTTCCTCTTAACTTCTTACTGTCTGTCACAAATCTTCTTCATCAGATTGTCTTTTGCTTTTCTGCATGTGTCCAAACCACTGTAATCTGTTCTCTTTGATATTTTCTGCAATTGGAGCTACTTTGGCTTCTCCTCTTATGTCCTCATTTCTTCATCTGTCCCACAGAGTGCATCCTACCACCCTTCTCAGGCACTTCATTTCCATCACCTCTAGCTTCTTCATCTGCTCTGCCTTTACTGCCCAGGTTTCTGTACCATACAGTAGTACTAGTCGGACCACTATCTTGTACACCTTAATTTTAAGCTTCTTTGGCATTCTTCTGTCAAAGAATACACCTGATACTCTTTGCCACCCTCTGATTCTAGCTTTGACCTCTTCATTCAGACTACCTTTCTCCTCAACTACCCCTCCCAGATACTTGAAGTTGTTTACCTGTTCCACTATCTTCCCTTCTATCTCTGTTCTCAGCTTCTTCTGATTTCCTCAGTTTGCTGCCATTACCACTGTCTTATCTGTGCTTAGTTTCATCCCATGAACCTTCAGTTTTTCATTCCATTGCTCTGTACTTTGCTGGAGCTCTTGCTCAGTGTCTACCTGTAATGCCACATCATCTGCATACAGCAACTTTGTTGACCTGTCCCCTCCAACCTGTTTGCTAATGTAGGCCATCACTAGTATGAACAGGGTTTTCTCAGAGCTGGACCCTGGTGTACACCCACTCTCACTGGGAACCTCTCTGTGAGGCCAAACACTGTTCATACTTGAATCAGTGGGTCCTTGTACATAGCTTGCATTAATTCTACCAATGTTTCTGGGACTTTGAACCATTACAGTACTGCCCAGGCCAGCCTTCTTGGGACCTTGAAATATGCTTCGCCAAGTCTAGGAATGCCTAGTTGGACTCTTTCCTTATCTCTAGCTTTTTCTCAACTATCTGTTTCACTGCAAACATCAGGTCAGTTGTGCTGCATCCTGATCTGAATCCGAACTGTTCATCTCCCATGTTAGATTTTAATACTCTGCGTATCAGTTTATCAATCACCCTCTCTAGAACTTTCATGCACTGTGATAGTTTTGCTGCAGAAATCTCCCTTAGTAATATTAAAGCATTAACAACTCATTAATAAAAACAACATTTTTAATAACTGTCCCTGCTGATGCTAAATAACCTCTTTCTTTCCAAATTGTACCAGAATCATGGACTACACCAAAGTCATAATGAGAATCTGTGAAAATAGTTACTGGATGATCTTTGCCAGTTTTACAGACTTCAGTTATAGCTACAAGTGGAGTTACTTGAGCAGACACATTTCTGTTTAATTGTCCAGTTAATAAAAACTCTGTCTTGTGTACAAACGGAAAAGGCTGCTATGAGTTCACCATAACCTCTTTAAACCCAGGTTATTTAAAACAAAAACAAAAGTTAAAAAGGTAAAATCACACAAACAATTTAATGTGAGCACATTCGTACAAAAATTCATATGTACTTCTTCAGACTTTATTACCCAGCTATCCATGCCTTAAAAAGACTACATAATTAAGCTAATTTAAACAAGTAAGTTATCAAATTAATTAATCCTAAACAGGACATTATTTAAAGAAACATACTCAACTCCCATTCAATGAATAAAAGAAAATTTTAAATACAAACATTAAAATTCCAAATGAATTCACCCCAGTCTCAAAGCTTAAAGTTAACTTTAACTATTTTCTATAAATACCTATATATGTGTTTTTCACATATTCTAAAAGTTTTAAAAACTTTATTGAAAATGTATATATATTTTTATCCATATTTCATCTATCTAATGCCTTTAATTTTAAATGGCATTTAATGGGACAAGCTTTGTTTAATCCAGGATAAATATATGCATTAGTCTGCAATTGCCACATTAATTCACGTTCCTCGAGTTTAATGATGGTACTAATAACGGTCAGGATGGTATCGTATCTGCAAATAGGCTACTTGTGCCGTCTCTTATTGACTTTTTCAAAATTCCGTCTCAATTTGGGTCTGGTGATTTGGGTAATAATGTAGATGAGCAAACGACAGCGAATAACATAGTTTCCTATTTAAAAGAATTTGATAACCAGTTACTTAAATACAAGAAGCTCCAAATGGAAATTTTGTATTTTAAAGAGTGTATCAGATTTAAACTGGTACCGAAAGGTTTAAGGCAATGGAGATATCCTTCCGGTCATATTAAGAACTCAGAATTCCACCTGCGTTTGGTGGAGATGTTTAATAAACAAGGTCTTTTATTTCTGGAAGCATTGATTAGTAACTATGATCAACAAATGAGTGAATTAAAAGTACAGCTGGAGAAACTCGATAATGACATCAAGTCAGATCCTGTGTTCAATAGATACGAGTATGACTTTAAGAGAATTTTCTCTAGTATAGATTCACTTATGGTTAAAATCATGGATACTAAAACTCGCAAACTGAATAGGGACAAACTGGAATATGACCAAAAAATGGCTTATCCAGATCCACCCCTTATTCCCAATAATTCTTCTTACAATTTTCCTATTACCTTGGCAAATGACAACCAGACATCGGCTCATCCTGATGACAGTACAAACATCAATTACGTCACTAACAACCAGGGTAACTCAGTAGTTCAACGGAGTGAGTGGATTAAAAGTAACCAACAATGCCAGCATGGTGGGGAATTTAATGGGCCAAACGCTCATAATGCTAACGGCCAGGATTTTCATCAGGGTGGCAACAGGAATATGAATTGGATACAAACCAGCAACCACAATTCCAAACAACAGAGGAAAAAGAACAATCGCTGCAGGAGATAGTAAATGTAAACCAATTGGAGAACTTAACCATTCTTAAAAGTAATCAAGGTGACTTTAATGTCTATAACTTTAGTTCCATCAATATTTCACAAAGAATGGTTGAATTTTTAGCAAAAAGTTTTAATTTTGTACCTAGTTCTAAAGCCAACTTGGCTAAAACCATTTGCGATTTAAAGTTGTCTGTGCGCAAGCTGAACTTAAATGTCATGTTTGGTAATAATACCAGTATAGCAACAAATGAGCGAGTATCTAGTGTATTCAATCCCCCATTACAGGGGACTTTGGCTTTATTCAAGAGAATGACTGAAATGCATTTCAGAGCCTTAATTAATAATCAAAGTTATCTAAGTCAAAGTTATAACATTACAAAAGTGGAAAGGGACTTTATTGCTTATGTAAAAGCGCAACATGTTTGTGTGATACAACCTGATAAGGGAGGTGGCATCATCTTTATGGATGATATTGAATACAATAGAAGAATGCACTCCATGTTGTTTAGTCGTAATTATGAAAAGGTTTCTTTAATTCAACTTAATCAAGCATACCAACGCATTAGAACATTTTTAAGTGACTTGTTTATAGAAGCCTCTATTTCCATTGATATGTATCAGTATTTAAGTATGCCAGCCCCCTTGATACCAGTTATTTTTGGTACACCAAAATTACATAACAATTTAAGTAACCCCCTCCTTTTCGGCCTATAATAGATGGGCGTAAATCCATTACATATGCCTGTGTTAAGTGTGTAGATTCCAAGCTTAAATTACCTTTACAGTCGGAACCACAAATTTGTTGAGATTCCTGGGCCTATTCAGAAAATTTGAATAAATTACCATTTGACCCATCTTATAATTTCTTGACTGTAGATATTAAAGACTTGTATACAGTCATTCCACAGGACCTTAGTTTAGATTGGGTAAGGGAATTCCTTCTGTTCAAGCAAGTAGAAGGAAAAGAGGCTGATCTCATTGTTGCATTATTAGTAATTGTTTTAAGTAACAATTTCTTTATGTTTAAAGGGGAGTACTTTCTTCAAAAATCAGGGGTAGGTATGGGCTCCCCATGTGGTGGCAGTTTTGCCAATGCAGTCATGGCCTTTTGGGAGAGGACATTTTTATTTCAAAATTCAACCTTTAAAGAAAAAGTTGCCTGGTACACTAGGTACCAGGATGATATGTTCTTTATTTTAAAAGGTGACGTAAGTGTTGCAGACCATTTGGTTGAAACCATGACATCTTTTACGAATTTTTGGAATTTAGTTATTTAACTGTCAGAGTATTAGTTATTTGGACATCAACCTCTGTAAGGATGTAATGTTTAATAGGTTTACAACATAGTAGATAAACAAGAAGCAGCAACAGATTAAAAGCGCCCAGCAGAAAAACAAAGTAATTAATGTAGCAAAAACTTCCAGGCACCACCACAGCAATGGCAATACTTGGTATCAAAATATAACAGCACATGCATCTACTGTGACTGCATCCTGTTCTTCAGTTGTTTCAGTCGAGCAATATCTGGATATATATTTTACTGAATTCTACAAGTGGAGGTGACTTTCAATAACGGTTCTTGCCGTATTAATGCTGTTATATTTTGATACTAAGTATTGTTTTTGCTGTGGTGGTGCCTGGAAGTTTTTGCTATGCTCAGAAGTGACTTTTAATAACGGTTTTTGCCGTATTAGTGCTGTTATATCTTGATACCAAGTATCGTCATTGCTGTGGTGATGCCTGGAAGTTTTTGCTACGTTAGGTTCACAACATATATTCATAGAAAATCTACATATTGTAATTCCTTCTTACATTTCTAAAGTAACCACCCATACCACCAAAAGAGAGCTGTGGTTAAAGGTCAATTAGTAAGGGCTTCGAGAATGATTTCTAGTAATGATGCACTCTTGAGGGAATGTCAAAATTTTAAAATTATGTTCACAAACCGTGGATATCCAGTTTCCCTTATTGACTATCTTATTGGTGAGGTTAAATTAAAGAGAGAGGTAGGGGATTTTAAACCCATTATGTCAAGAGGGCATGTTCCAGAGGGGGAACCTGTAGGTTCATCAACTTTATTGATTAATGATAGAAGCATACATGAAGATGGTAGGAAAAATTACATTATTAGTTTTTCAACTCAATATTCCACTAAGGCAAGTGAATTTAGAAATATTTTAGTTAACAACTGGTACCTCATATTAGAGGATCATATGATCATGAATCACTTAGGGACAAGGCCTCTGGTAACTTACAAGCGTGGCCCAAATTTAAAAATGTTATTTGAAGCACGCCCCTGCCGGCTCTTCCTTCATATAGACATGCCCAAGGAATGTTCAAATGTGGATGTTGTAATTATTGTAAGCACGTCCAGACGGCAACATCTGTATTTATCCTTGGGACTAAATATCTTATTAAGGGTCGTTTCACTTGTGACAGCCAAGGCATAGTTTATCTGGCTACTTGCCATCAATGCTCAGCTTTTTACTTAGGTAAAACTGAGTGTGCATTTAAACAACAAATATATGAACATCTTTATAATATTTCCAGGAACATCAGTACTAACGCCTTGGCTAGGCACATAGCTGAATTCCAGTCTCATAGTTTCCAGTTTATTGATGTGGATCATGTATGCAAAAATCTTCAGGGTGGCCCATGGCAGCTTAAACTTGAGGAACATGAATTAATGTGGCTATTGCAGACTAATGCATATATTTATCCTGGATTAAATGAAGCTTGTTCTATTAAATGCCTTTTAAAATTAAAGGCATTAGATAGATAAAATATTGATAAAAAATATATATACATTTTCAATAAAGTTTTTAAAACTTTTATAATATGTGACAAACACATATATAGGTATTTATAGAAAATAATTAAAGTTAACTTTAAGCTTTGAGAGTGGGATGAATTCATTTGGAATTTTAATGTTTGTATTTAAAATTTTCTATTATTCATTGAATGGGAGTTGAGTATGTTTCTTTAAATAATGTCCTGTTTAGGATTAATTAATTTGATAACTTACTTGGTTAAATTGGCTTAATTTTGTAATCTTTTTAAGGCATGGATAGCTGGGTAATAATCTCTGAAGAAGTACATGAAATTTTGTACGAAAGTGCTCACATTAAATTGTTTGTGTGATTTTATCTTTCTGCCTTTTGTTTTAAATAGTTTGAGTTTTAGTTTTTTTTTTTTTTAACCCAGGTGCCATAGGTTCATAGGTTCATAGGTAGGTAAAAGGCTATCAGCCCAAGGGCCTAAGTAAGCCTAGCCAACAAGGTACCCTATCTTACGCCACCCAAGAAAGTTAATTTCCTGTTCACCTGTCAAGCACAGCCACAGAAGTGATCCCCAGGGTGTATTTCCTATTTCCCATCCACTCATCAAGATTTTTCTTGAAGAGTGCTAATGAGGAACTTTGCTTGACATAGAAGGGTAGCTTGTTCCAGAGTATAGGAAGTCTCTGTGATAGGAATCTATCCCTCCAGCATGTCCTGTTTATTGTGGTGACAAGGTTTAGGTCCCTAGAGTGTGTAGCTCGGAGGGATTGGGATTTCTTTAGGTGTAGCATGTCCAACATCTCTGGGTTTATCATATCTTTATATGTTAGGCAGAGATCTCCTCAGAGTAGGCGATAGGCTACAGAGTAAAGCTGGATTTTTTTGAGACGGTCAGTGTAGGGCATATGTTTGAGGCCAGTAATCCTCTTTGTGAGGTACTTCTGTGGCCTTTCCAGCTGCTGCAGACGTCTTGTGAAAAGAATTAAATTTGGATTCTGCAAAAGAATATCTTTCAAATCTAATCTAGGAGGAAGTACAGTGTAAGTAACAACTTCTCAGTTGTGGATTTTCCTTCATTTGCTGTAGGGATTGAAGAAGCAGGTTTAAATGGTGGACATCAAACAATCTGTAAAAACAATTCATATTTAGACAGTTGTGCTGCAGATAACTATTGTGTTTTAGTTCTCAGTAACAAGAGCTTCTACAGAATATAGAACTGCCATGTAAGACTCTTGCCTGAGAGTTAGTGTAGCCTCCATGTCTACTATGAGCACCAATACAACTACCTAAGTTTTTAAGATCAATAGTTCAAAATTGTCCCTATTTGTACCACTTTTTTATGGCTTTGTCCAGATTCTTTACTCTAAGAGGTTGAGACGTATGCCACCTTGTTGCTGGTTGTGACACACTAATGGCAGAAGGACTGTATACTGAAAGGCATAATAATGTGGCGCGACTGTTGCACTGGGGATTGTGCAAACATTATGGTACTGAAGTGGCTGAAAAATGCTGGAAACATAAGCCACAGAGCATCATAAAACATGATGAAGTTTATATCACATGGGATCACCTATTACTAACAGTCCAAAAGATAGATGCTAGAAAACTGGATATAGTGGTCCAAGAAAAGAAGACAAAAGTAGCATTGATCATTGAAATTGCCGCACCCAGTGGCTACAGTGTCTTGCATACAGAGAGACACAGAGTCATAAAATATCGGGATCTGCAGGCAGAAATGAGAGCAATGTGGAAGAAAGATAGCCAGACAGTTCCAATAGTATAAGGAGGAATGGGTCTTATAAAAAGAATTTGCAGTCGTATTTGGATATGTTACTAATACATAAACTCCATACGGACTGCAGAAGGAGTCATTACTGGGCACATTGCGGGTACTGTGAAGAGCACTATTGGCTGACATCACAGATTGAAACAATACTAATTTCATGAACTTTAATCATACGTTGACTTAGGAATTGGGGTCCATTCCCATAATGGTATTAGAAACCCAAAAGACTTGGAGAAATTAAAAAGTCTGATACAGGATACAGGATATGAAATGTGGCAAAGTAACAGCCAGAGAGATTGAAACAAAGTTAAGAAAAGCCTCTAACTGGAAAACCCCAGGCACAGATGCAGTACCTAACTTTTGGTTAAAAGTATTAACATCTTTGCACGAGGATTTAGCCATGAGTAAGAAATATTTATATGCACACCCCAAACAGACACCACACTGGCTATCAACAGGCAAAACAATGCTCTTACTTAAGAGTGACCTTGCAAGCTACCCTACAAATTATAGACCAATAACTTACCTTCCGATGATGTATAAACTATACACAGGAATTGACGACAACAGAGTTTATAGTCATTTAGAAGAAAACTCAATTATGGCAGTAGAACAATAGGGCAATAAAAGAAAGTCATGGAATAAAGGATCATTTGTTAATAAAGTTATAGTATAGAACTGTAAAAAGGCGAAGAATCTAAGAATGGCATGGATTGACTACAAAAATGCATTTGATCGTATCCCAAATTCATGGATAAAAGAGTGCACCATACACGGTTTACTATTGTTTGTGCGAACGACATTCTATCGGCTGCAATGTGCCTAAAAACAGAATGCTGAAAGCACAAGCACTGTTGCACCAGATAGTCGACTCCACTTACACGAATGCACAACTGCATTCGCATAAGTGGAAATCGACTATCTGCATGGAGATCGCGGTACAGTGGGGAGTGGAAATTCATCCACATCCCCACTGTAGTGCAATCTCGGAGTTCGAATATATAAGTAGGGGGGTGGGGGGTGAAGCCCCCACATGGGGGGTGCAGGGGCGCTTGCCCCTCTGCAAAAACATGATAGCTGTATAGGAGTTTGATTTACATCAGCTGCTATATGGCTATCACGTGGTGGTTTCGACAACAATGTCGAGTCAAATGCGTTGAGCACTTGGTTCGACATTGTGAAAGGTATTTTTTTTTTACTTTCGGTATTACCATTTGTTTATTTGAACAGAAAATGTTTTTCCATTCGAATAAACAATAGCAAACCACCCTACACTGATTGACTACATTAGATTAACCATGAAACAATGGTAGACCACTCTGCAATTAAGCCATGATAAAGGACAGATTATTATCCCAGGGATAAAAATTCAAAGAAGCATATTCCAGGGTGACTCTCTGTCACTGTTGCTATTCTGCCTTGCCATTAACCCATTAAGCTGTTTAATTAACAGCTTAGGTCATGGCTACAATTTGGCTCCTAGAAAACAACAAAGTCTAATGACTTCCCATCTTCTCTTTGTCGATGATTTAAAATTGTATAGCTCACCAGATAAGGAACTGAAAGCACAGCTGCAGGTTGTCAAAACATTTTCAGATGATATTAGAATATTTGGTCTTGATAAATATGTAAAAGCAACCTTTAAAGCAGAAAAACTGCAGCACCAGGAAAACATCAGTTTAGGACAATAATGTGATATAAAAGAACTTGAGGAAGAGGAAGTGTATAAATACTTGGGAACTGATGAAGGATCAGCAATAAAACATGAACAAATGTGAATAAAACTCAGAAAGGAATACCTTAGAAGACTTAAATTAATCCTGAGAACAGAACTGACAACTAGGAACAAGATCCAAGCTATAAACCAATTTGCTCTTCCTGTCCTAACTTACAGTTTTGGAGTAATTGACTGGCCCCAAAAAGTGTTGGATAGATTGGATATTAAAACAAGAAGGATGCTTCATGCTCACCATGTGATTTCTAAAAATCATTGTATACCAAGATTATATATTTCCCACTACGACAGAGGGATGGGCCTCCTTGAAATTGATTACATGTATAGATCTGCAATCATGGGACTCCACACATATCTACTGACCACACAAGATCCAACTGTAGTGAGTTTTGAAACATGAGGAGAATAAATCTAAGATGGCTTAATTTAGCAGAAGCATATTGATGTCAAGCAGGCATGGAAATCAAAGCATGGAGATAAAAAAAAAAACAGGCAACAATTGAATGTGCCAAAAAAAGAAAAGAAAGACTATATGGTGAAGGACCAGATAAGATGGCAAGAAATGTGGAAAAAGCATAAATATAGTTGCAAGTATAGAAAACGTCTGGAAGAACCTCATATTGATCAGGAATGAATGCAGGAATGGTTAAGGAGAGGTGAATTCAAACCAAGAAATGAAAGGTTAATATTGGCAACCCAAGACAGTGGGCTACATACATGTTGGTTTACAAAGTCCATTGAACATGTGGGAGAAACAGACAAATGTAGGTTTTGTAAAACCGAACTGGAAACAGTCACACACCTTGTTGCTGGTTGTGATGACAGAAGGACTGTATACTGAAAGGCATAATAATGTGGCGAGACTGTTGCACTGGGGATTGGGAAACATTATGGTATCGAAGTGGCTGAAAAACACTGGAAAAATGACCCACAAAGCATCATAGAAACTGATGAAGTTTATATCACAAGGGATCACCCATTACCAACAGTTCAAAATACAGATGCTAGAAAACTGGATATAGTGGTCCAAGAAAAGAAGACAAAAGTAGCATTGATCCTTGAAATCACCACACTCAGTGACTACAGTGTCTTGCATACAGAGAGGCACAAAGTCATAAAATACCAGGATCTGGAGGCAGAAATGAGGACAATGTGGAAAGAAGATACCCAGACAGTTCCAATAGTAGTAGGAGCAATGGGTCTTATAAAAAAGAATCTGCAGTCATATTTAGATATGTTACCAATCCATGTAACCCTGTATGAATTGCATAAGGAGCCTTTGGTGGACACATTGCGGGTGCTGCGAAGAGCACTTTTGGTTGACATCAAAGACTGAAACAATACTAATGTCATGAACTTTAATTGTACTTTGACTTAGGAATGGGGTGCATTCCCATCATTGTATTAGAAACCCAAAAGATTTGGAGACATTAAAAAACTGATATACGTTTTTTGTTTTGCACTTGCTCTAACTATCTCAGTGCTATTTAACAGTTCTGTGCTAGATTTGTTTGACTTTATCACAGTTTTTCAGCCTGCAATTGTTAAAGATACACCATCTGTTTGTTACTGTACTGCTCTCCTGTCATTTTAAACAGTATCCTGATGTTTCCTAACCTCCTCTGATACTGCAAATACTGTTCTGAGTTTGCCAAAGTATGCTTTGCAACGTTTTACTGCATTTGTAGAAGTTTTCCTTTGTTTGTGCACAGCACCAACTATAATGATTGACTTTAACAATTTGCTTAGTTTCTGCTGTCACAATAGGGGGGATCCAATATTTATCAGCCTGGGGAGACATGATCAACAAACCATGGTGCTTCTCCAGAGATAGTTTGCACCTCTCACCACTTAGCTAAAAGCTTTTCTGATATCCAAAAGCCATCTACATAGTGCCTTTTTAAGGAAATGCCAAATTGTTAAAACCTCCAATATAACAAAAATCACTGACTACCTAAAGCTACTCCTGCTCAACACTAGGAGTTTTAATTAAAAAAAAAACTGCACTCTCTAGAAGCACTCTGACCATACAGAATGCAGACATATGTGCAGTCAAAGAAAGATGGTTCAGAACCATGGAGACCACCTCCAGTTATCAAACGCTGCAATGCCTTTCATACATTTTGATCTCCCTCAGATTAGGATAAAACAAAGGGAGGAGGTTTCTTAGTGTTCTTAAAGGACAAGTACACTTCTATACTGGTCCAACAACATGACTTGCTTGAGCTGCTCCATGCCCAACTAACCATAGGTATGACCCCCTATCATATCCTTGCTAGCTACAGACCCCTAACATGAGTCTGGAAAACCACACCTCCTGTCTAAACCTACCGGAATCTCAGCTTAACACCATACTTCTGGGTGACTTCAACTACCCTTCCATAAACTGTGAGACTTATATGAACTATAATTCACTTGCTCAGAGGTTTTTTGACTTCATCAACAGAAACACCCTGGAGCAACTAGTTAGCTTCCCAACTAGAGGTACAAATATCCTAGACCTAGTACTCATGAACATGGAGGTATGCTGATCCCTTCCATGCATTAACTCCTCCCTGGTAAAATCTGACCACAAAATGATATCTGTTAGTATTAAAACTAACTGAGAACCCACATCAAACTCCAAACCTCTTAAGAATTTTGCTAAGGCCAATTACCTCAAACCAAGTAACAACATTTAAAATGTCCAAGCCCCTCCAAACCTGTATGATGCTAAGGCCTATTCTGTGCTGTACACAAAAGAGGTGTACAGCCAAATTCATAGCTGCATAGAGGAGACAGTATCTATCTGAGTCAAACCTATGATTACTGGCAAAAATAAACCACCCTTGTGGACCCCTAGCATAAATAGGTTATTCAACAAAAGGAAAAAATAATCTCTAAGGTTTAGAAGGGACAGGCAAAACAGTGCAAAATGACACTCACCTGTCTAAGCAAACAAATTAGAGAACTGGTCAAATGCGCCAAAGCAAACTACAAGGCAAAGATTGCCTCCTAGGTGACAGATAATTATAAGGCTTTTTAATTATGTTCTTAACTTCAGGTGAAACTCTCCTCAATGTGCCGAGTTAATCATGAATGTCAACACTTACACCCACCCTGAAACTGTAGCAAATCTGCTGTCAGCAAGTTTAGTTTAAACTTTTCCCCCTATCACTTACTATACCCAAAGAAATACCTGAAACCACCCCCCTACCAGTCATTGCAAGGGTATATAGGTCCTTACTGTGCTCGCTAAAGCCAAAAACACAGGCTCCATGGGTCCCAACAAAATTTCAGAATTCTTCTTAAATAGCTTCATAGAGAATCTATCAGGGCCACTAGAAACCATCTTTAACCACAGCCTCCAGAGTGGCTTTGTCTCAGAGGAATGGAGGACTGGAACAGTCATCCCTCTGCACAAGTGTGTCCATCAACTTACCCAGATAACTACAGACCCATAAGCTTGACCAGTCTCATCTTCAAGGCCATGGAGCAAATTATCA
Source organism: Protopterus annectens (assembly GCF_019279795.1). Classification (NCBI taxonomy): domain Eukaryota; kingdom Metazoa; phylum Chordata; order Ceratodontiformes; family Protopteridae; genus Protopterus; species Protopterus annectens. Next base: position 1,387,544,846 of record NC_056733.1, on the reverse strand, counting down.
TGGATCTGCTCAATAATGACAGAATCTCCAAATACTGGACCAGACCCAATTTGGCTTTGTCAAAGGGAGGTCTTGCATGCTCAGTCTGGTGGATTTCTTTGAGAAGTCACCAGGGCCATGGATTAGGGTAAAACTCTACACAATGCTTATCTAGACCTGGCCAAAGCTCTCAACATAATTCCCCACTCCGGGGGTTCATAGATAAACTTGCTAATTTAGGCATAAACCTTACATTGTCAGATGGATAGCAAACTGGCTCATCGGTAGAGCAAATGTTGTCCAGATAGGTGAATCCACTTCTGATAAGAAACCTGCTATTAGTGGTGTCCCACAGGGCTCAGTGTTGGGACAGCTCCTGTTTGATATATACTTCTCCGAAGTGAAAGCCATTGTTGAGGGCGTCTGGTTCACCAAGTTCACAGATGACTGTTAGCTGGGAGTAATCATTGAATCCCCCATATGATGATGACATCCTACAAACTGGCCTAATAATAACAACTGATGCCAAAACCATAGTCTGAGACAAATGTTAAAAAAATGGGTAATCATACCCTTCAGTAAGCCAGATATCCCTGAAATTATAATATTGATAGCACTCCCCTAAAAGTAGACTCAGTGGTGAGAGACCTAGGAACACAGATAGATAGTAACCTAAACTTTGACAACCAGGTAGCTACAGTAGGGAGGGAATCCTTCTGTATGACTCAACTTATAAGTAAAGGCTTGGCGTCAAGATCAAAGGAAGCCATAGCGCCATTGTACTCAGCTCTCACCAGGCCCATACTCCAGTA
>NC_056733.1:1387401555-1387539055 GCF_019279795.1 Protopterus annectens | reverse complement strand
GCACATGTCCAAACCAATGCAATCTCGTCTCTCTTGCTTTGTCTCCAAACTGTCCAACATGAGCTGACCCTCTAATATACTGATTCCTAATCCTATCCGTCCTAGTCACACCGAGTGCAAATCTTAACATCTTTAACTCTGGCACATCCAGCTCTGATTCCTGCCTTTTTGTCAAGGCCACTGTCTCCAACCCATATAACATAGCTGGTCTCACTACCCTCTTGTAGACCTTCCCTTTCACTCTTACTGGTACCCGTCTGTCACAAATCACTCCTGACGCTCTTCTCCACCCATTCCACCCTGCCTGTACTCTCTTCGTCACCTCTCTTCCACATTCTTGTACCTTGTACCTTGAGGAATAATATGTAGATGCTCTCAGAGTTCCTACTACTGAAATCACATCTTACATACCAAATATGTTCATAAACTTATTTAGAAATCTACCCTCTTTTGCTATATTGTCCCTTCTAACTTTCCCAGGTACATCCTCACCTATAAGTAATATTGCCCGATGAAAGCTGATTATTTCTCTCAAAATTTTCTTAAGCTCCATAATAGCATTTTCACGTGGAATATAAATACATGCCAGCATAGTTCTCCTCCCTTGCCAGAAGCCCCTTACTATCAGAAATCTATCATTACTTTTTTTTCTCTTCTGTCACTACTGGAGCTCCTGTTTCTCTCGATTGTCAGTTTTTCTATCAATCACCCAGACTCTTTCACCTTTCTTATTCTTGTCTGTTTCTCCTTCACCCCCACTACTGATCCTCCAACAAACATATATACTTAGTTGTTTCCTTTTCATACCCCCTCCTTACCCACTTCATTGTGTTACCTATCTACTGTTATTTCAACATCTCCACTATTAGAACTTTTTCTACTTATCTTTTTCTTGATTATTCCTGTTTATAACTTTCTTCCTCCTTTATATTCTCATCCTTTTCAAGTGACATCCTATATCATTAATGACAATAATCATATACTGAGTATATGTACATTGCTGTTCCTCTTGTATATCCAGCTATTACATGTCAGCATGCCTTTGAGTTATGTAAAATAATCTTCTTCTTCTTTCGGCTGTTCCCATTAGGGGTCACCACAGCAGATCATCTGTTTCCATTTCTTCATGTCCTCTGTATTGTGCTCTGTCACACCAACCACCTGCATGTCCTCTCTTACCACATCCATAAACCTTATCTTAGGCCTTCCTCTTCTCTTCTTACCTGGCAGCTCCATTCTTAGCATCTGTTTCCCAATATACCCAGCATTCCTCCTCAGCACACATCCAAGCCAGCGCAATCTCCCCTCTCTTGCTTTGTCTCCAAACTGTCCAACCTGAGCTGATCCTCTGATCTACTGATTCCTAATCCTGTCCATCCTCATCACACCCACTGCATATCTTGACATCTTTAACTCTGCCACTTCCAGCTCTGACTCCTGCCTTTTTGTCAGTGCCACCATCTCCAACCCATATATCATAGCTGGAGTCACTACCCTCTTATAGACCTTCCCTTTCATGATTACCAGTACTCGTCTGTCATAAATCACTCCAAACACTCTTCTCTACTCACACCACCCTGCCTGTACTTTCTTCTTCACCTCTATTCTACATTCACCATTTCTCTGAACTGTTGATCCCAACTATTTAAAGTCATCCACCTTTGCCAACTCTACTTGCTGCATCCTCACCATTCCTCTATCCTCCCTCTCATTCACACAGATATATTCTGTCTTAGCCCTGCTGATCCTCATTCCTCTCTTTTCTAGAGTATATCTCCACCTCTTCAGGGTCTCCTCAGCCATTCTCTACTCTCACTATTCACCACAATGTCATCCACAAACATAATAGTCCACAGGGACTCCTGTCTGATCTCATCTGTCAACCTGTCCATCACCATTGCAAATAAGAAAGGACTCAGAGCTGATTCTTGATGTAATCCCACATCTACCTTAAATGCATCCATCACTCCTACTAGGGACCTCACCACTGTCACACTACCCTCGTACATACACTGTACCACTCTTACATACTTCTCTGCCACTTCTGACTTCCTCATACAGTACCACAACTCCTCTCTAGGCATCCTGTCATATGCTTTCTCTAAGTCCACAAAGAGAGAATTTAACTCCTTCTGACCATCTCTATACTTCTCCATCAACTTTCTCACAGCAAACATTGCATGTGAAGTGCTCTTTTCTGGTATGAAACCATACTGCTGCTCACTAATTATCACCTCCCTTCTTTACCTAGCTTCCTCTACCCTTTCCCATAACGTCATGCTGTGATTGATCAATTTTATCCCTACAGCTTATGTAAAATAAAATATGACTTATGTAAAATAATATAAGTTGTAAAGTATATTATAAATATCTTTACTATTTGTCTCAATACTACCTGCAAAGTAATGCTTAAACTCTTAATTTTTATGGTTATTCATTGTAAATATGTATTTTGTATGCAGCTTTTCTCCCATGGCATCTGCTGAAAATGGGACTTGTGCCCAATCAGACTTTCCTGGTAAACAAATGACAATAAAATACATATAAATTAGTATAAATACACCCTTTTCCATTGTCCCTGATACCCTGCTGAATATCCATCCTGAAATATTTTATTTACCAAATTCACATGCTCACTTCTTGCCAAACATGTCTCCTGTAGGATTGCTGTTTGCATACTGCATTTCTCAATATACTTCAATACTCTTACACTTTTGTCTATACCTGGATGGTCATTCATGACCAAAAATAATATGGATAGTACAGATGTTATGATAAGAAGTTATTATACTCACCTATTATATATGTCAGCCTTTTTAATTGTATATTTCCAGCTTTTGTGTTACATGGACCCAGTAATGTTTTTCAGGATGATCCTTTATATAGTTCTTTCTAGTCATCTCCATTTGAACCTATATCATATTTTATAAGACGTTTTGTTTTAATGAAAACCCTAAAAAAACACACCCCAGAACACACCAGAACCTATTAACTTAAAATAAACACTCAAAACTATATAACACTTAAAATCCCTCCTGATGACAACAATTGTCCCAAATTGTCAGCTAAACCCTCAGGCACTAGCTAACCTAAAATTTATTTTATTCAAGCTAAATCAGATGTTGCAGCCTGTGTTTCTACTTACACTTATTTCGGTTTGTTCTTGTCTTATCTGTATTCTCCTCTTAGATGTGAAAAACAGCTTGTATGCTTTCAGAAAACATTAGCCTTTAGCCTTAAGAAAAGTGTACTGGCTATCTTTAAATAAACTAAATTATACACTGTTTTGGTAAACACATTTATGTATTTAGGTAGTAGGAACACTGCTGTTCTTATTTCCTTAATTTCAAACTTTATTTTTTACTAAGCTGCTTGCCCTTTTACCTTTTAATATTATATTTCTCTCAGCAAACTATGTCCGAAGATCTCAGGATTTATTATGTGTACCTGTAGTCAGTTTGACTCCATGGAAATATGAGAACAGACTGTAGAGAGCTGCAGACTCACAATGAACATTTATTTGCTAAAGGAAAACGTTTCACCACATCTACAGTGTTTTCTCATTTCTGTAGCAAGAAACGTGTTACTAGCTTAAACTAAGATCACTATCCTGACATTCACCCATGCAAATGGAAGAGAAAACATTTCAACTCTATATATGTTATAATCAGTGTGCACTTTTATACCCCATCACCCAACCCAAAAGCCCAAGATATTAACCTGAACATGCTTTTGTCCAACCTATCCTCTCTTTATACATTGTAATGCCTACACTTCTTAAAACTAAAAAGACTACTTCTTTACATAAGTATTTTAGCATGTACAACAATCACTGAAAATGGTTTACTATATAACATGCAATTTATAGCATGACATGTTTTATACAAATACTGTTAAGAACAAAAAATGTTTACTTAGTTACTCTTTTTCCTTCTTTTTTTCCATTTTATATTAGATATTATAGATATTAATGACATGAAGTGGGGAATATGCTTTTCAGTCCAAAAACAAGTTTAACAATGTCAGCAAAAGTTAACTCTTTATCGGCCATTTTATCTTGTAAAGCCATATTTCACAAATGTGATGCTTTATAGTCTCAAATTTATTCACTAATTTTAGTGTTGCTAGTCTTCTTTCTGTTCACCTTCATCTCCCAACTTTAGACTCAGGTTCAAGTCCAAGGTACTTCTGATTCTTCTAGTCAGTTCCTGTGCTTTTTTAGTGTATTTCAAGCATTTTCCTTTAGAAAATTTAAAAAGGTTTCACTGGCAAAGTCTCTCTATGGGCTTTATTATCAGAAGAATGAGAAGCAGAGTCCTCTTCTGTTTGACCTCTCACTTTTTATGTGTGATCTTGTGACTGTCGGTTTTGCTGAACCATGTGTTGGCCATTATCAAGCCATTTGCCTTCTTTATTCCTGTTGACTCACCCATGTGAACCCAGGTGGTCCTCATATCCCTTTCTGTCTATCCCAATATGTGCATTCAGGTCACCTATTATCAACACCAATTCATGCTGTCCTGTTTTATTTAGTAGGTCCTGCAACTAATGTCTGAATACACTCTTTTCTTCAGTATCACAACCTTGCTGTGGGGCATAGGCTGACATTATAAATACAGTAGTTCTCTATTGTTATATTGCAGTCTGACTGACAAGAGTCTGTCACTAATACTGATGATATCCCTCAGTATCTTCTAAAGCCTCCCTCTCACCACAATTTCCATGCCATTTCTAGCCTGTCCTCCCTCCAAAAGGTAGACTCTGTATCCCAAGTCAAGTGGTTGTCCTGAATTTCCCTTCTATTTTAACTCCTGTCAAGCCTCCTCCTCACTATCAACTTTTCCACTTCCAAGCCCATCCTGTCAGTAAGTCTACAATAAGCAATTCTTAGTTAATGTTTGGCAGATTGGTTTTACATCCAGCTTTCATTCAACAGAGTTATTCCATTTAACCCAAGGTGGTCAACTGAATACCAGCTGGCCAGTAGCTTATTGTCCCAATGCTTCTGGGCTTTATCATTAGCCAATAGGGGCACATACACCTTCCCACCATTAGCATGGGTCCCTGGAGTAGGTTGGACAGGTCCTCCACTCACTTACATTGGCAAATACCCATGACCATTTGGTGATATTAGGCAACATAACCAAATCACCATGATCCAAATTTTTACATTGTGTAGTGGCTAGCCCTGCCATGGTCTGCAATCTGTGGTCAGTATTATCCTATCTTGAGGATGATGTGCAACACAGTAGATGCCCAAAGTGGTTGGTCTATACAGCTTTTCTCTTTATAGGGCACCATCTAGACTCTGAGCTGCTGCCCACCACTCAATTCTTAGATGAGCTCGAGATGGAAACTGCATGTCTTGTGGAGGTGGGAGGAATCCTATAGAGACACAGGAAGAACATGCAAACTGAAAACAGGCATTGACTGGAGGTCAGGATCAAACTTGTGCCTTGTATATGGGAGGCAAAGACCTTAATCAATATGACAAACTGGTCTGTGCAATGCAGAGGAGTTACTGAGAAACAGAAGACCACCAGAGGTACGAACATCCATATTCCAATATGCTGCTTCCTAAAAGATCTTTTATTAAAGGCCATAGTTGCAGATAAAATGGCTTAATCTCTGTATGTTAACAGAAAAAAATGGCAAATTAATTTTTTTTTAAGTTTTTGTTTTTAATTTTGAAGATCAAGGAAGAAAAAATTGTTCTCTACAGCCATGTTTATTAAGCAAAGACCTCACTGTCCTTCTCCTATATTTTGTCTGCTTCTTGCATCTCTTTGATAGACACACACACACACACACACACACACACACACACACATACACACGTGTGTGTGTATATATATATATATATATATATATATATATATATATATATATATATATATCATAATCTTTTATTAATGTTAAATGTAAAGAAGTTGTACATGTTGAACATGTAGCTTCTGAAGGTTGTTTTCTTAGCAACTAGAAGTCTGAAATTCAAAATGTATGGAGGGCACCAGTAACCCCATACTAGGCAGCATACTCATATCAAATTCATACAAGCTGAGAGGCACATACACAAGTAGGTACCATTGTTTTTAGGATATTTCCATGCTATCTTACAATAATGAGCTGCACAACAATTCAGGCCCATCTTCACACGTTACACTTCCAGGGACAAATGTTATTTTGTATGCTACTCATCTTCTTTTTCCTATTTGACCATATCTGTCATGACACATATATACATACTGATGTGCAAAGTAGGCATGGCTTAATGTGCAAATATTGAGAGCTGCAGAAAAGAAGGCTTAGTATTCTAGCAGTCATCTAAAAATAAAAAAACAAACTCCTGAAACCTCATAAAAGGTCTAGTTGTAATGTTTTGCAATGTAATTCTATGAAAATGTCTTCTGGAAGTGTAAAGGTAGGGCCAGTACATGGATGATTACTTAGCCAATGGATAGGAACCTATACTAGATGTTTTAGGAGATTTTCCTGCAGTCTCCAAGAAATATGTTTCACCCCAGAATAACACAGAGGTGCCATGTCTGCTTGGATGAGGAGCTAAGTATTGTAGTGAACCAAAAAGAAAAGTGTATGCCTACTGTTTCTGAATTATTCACACACCTACTCAATATACATCTGTTAAATGGCTACTACTGACAAGTGTTTGAAACAGAGGCTGGAAACTGTTATGGGAACTGTACAGCATTCTTTGTCAATCTGGTTTCTTTCCATTGTGAGAAGACATGCTATTCTCTGATGAATCATGCTAATTAAAACAATGTTCTTTTTAATGACATATAGCTCACAAATATTATTTATGCAATACAAAAAGGTTGCTTGTCAAACTTGTGCCCTGACTGCATAGTACACTTCCTTTTATGTCCTCACAGAACCTTTATGCAAGCTTTGATGAAACATCCTGTCAAAATAAAAAAAAATGATTAATACAGATATGATACCAGTAACCTGGGAATGAGGCCAAACGAATTAGAAAGTGATAACAGTTTAAGCTTTTTGAATAGCTGGTTTTATTAAAGTCTTTATTTAATTTGCTCCAATGATCAGAATCAAGCACTGCAAAAGATAGGTGTAATTGTATTAAAGGAGACAATGCACAGGTAAATTGGAAGACAGAACTAATCAAAAGATAGTTACATGAACTACATAAGAGATAACCACAAGAAAAAAAAAACATAAGCAAACGATTTTTGATAGAACAAAATTACTAATCAGAAATATCTCCTGATACACCAAGCCTACCCATTTTTGACTCTGACTACACCACTCATTGCAATGGCCTCCTATCCTCCTGTGTAAAAGCCCTTTGGCAAGATTTAACAAATACGTAGCTGCATTAAATAAAGCATCTTAGGTTCATAGCTGTTTACTAAGCTAACAACCACAATGACCTTTTAAGCCTAGCCATACATCCCAATCTCTGATAAGTTCTAATACCTTTGATAAGTGTAAGCATCTTATTCTATTAAAGCATAACAACTATATATGACTCGATAAAAAGCATTTCAACTATGAGACAATATTAGACTTAAGACATATATTTGGTGATGAGTCATATAAGTTGCATGTGTTTCTTCAAGCAAGTACAGATGAATACCTTAATATTTTTAGTTCAGAAATGCAGGACAGGAGGAATATCAAAATATACTATACATGATTAAGAGCTTTCAAATAAAATGTTTTCCTACTTACAGAACAATAAATAAAAACGCAAATTACAATAGCAATAAAAACTGTCGAGGTGAGTGAAAAGGTATAAAATAAACAACTGATAAAAACATAATCATATGCGTATCCAGGACAAAGTATGTTAATAGTATTAATCACTTTTTGCCTCTGTGTATAGAACCAAATTAAACTTCAGAACAGAAATTACATAATACAAAAGCTCCATGCATGAAAATTTCTTATAGTCACATAATCTATATTGCACACATCAACATAAAAAAACAATTGAAACCAAACATCTCTACTGAGTTTACCATTTTAATATTGTTCTGATGGAAAATGAATCATTTAAACTAAAAAAAAATGTTACATCGTATTCCACTTGTCATGCTCATTCTAATTTTGTAACTTAATGAAAGTTTGTGGCACTTATGATAAAGTGTTGTTGGTCCTCATCTTCTTTATTGTATAATTATTCACATAACCTCCCGTATACCTCTGTCTATTCACATTCTACAACCTCTACTTAGGAAGTGTCTTGGCATTACTTTTAATTATTGCAAATATTAGAACATGCTAGCTTTTTAGCACTGTGACTAAACTGTTTGTATTATATTTTAGTACTCACACTTTCTTATGTGGCAAATATAATTTGTTCTGTATACCAGCATTCCAGTTTCTGCTCTATTTTATCTTATGTATAATGTTTCTTTTACTTTTTATTGCTATAGATGTTATTGGAACTTTTCTCCTTGGATCTCCACTGAAAATGTTTTTTTTTTTTGTAACTCAGTTGGACCAACTAGTTAACAAATGTGAAATAATAATATATATAAAATATGTACATAAATTCAGACATATATAAGTATGTATGCGTAAATGCACACACACACATATATATATATATATATATATATATATATATATATATATATATATATATATATATATATATATACATCCAGGTAGGTCCTAGTATCACAGCAACAAGGTCATACTATAACTGTTTATTATGTATTTTAGTTTACCTGGCTCGCTGAAAATCATGGAAAGCAATTTTAAGGGGGGGGGGGGACTGAAACAATTTGGAGCTGTCTAGTGTTTTTAATGTGTAACTTGTGTTCTGAAGAAATCTCATCAAGTTGTGTGTACAGAGATAAAAACACTTAATAATGTTAAAATACTTTGTTCTGTAAACTTATATTGTGTATTATTAGTAGCAGAAACACATTGGTTCATAGGTGTGTACTAGGCCAATGACCACTGGGGCCTTTTCAAACCTACCTATTCATCCCAAATCTCTGGAAATTTCTGGCATCCTTTGTAGTGTAAGCAGGAACTTGTGAGATGAAGTATTAACAAGCAGGGCCTGGGAGATGAACCATTTACACACTGTCTGTGTCCATTAAAAACATAGGTGCCAAACTAGGGGTGAATTTCCAGTATCCATCCAGTTGCCAAATTACACTTGAATCGGGTTAGGGATGAGCCATGCTTTACATGAATGGGGAGCCTATTTCAGAGAAAGTGTAGTCTTTGGGATACATAGCTATTTCTCTAGTAGGTACCATTTATTTTACAGGCACGGTTTAAGTCTTTAGAATGGGTAATTCTAGTGCTGTTTGTTTTGCAGATATGCAGAAGTTCCATCAGAGTGGGGTTCAGTGATTCCTTATATACCAGGCCTAAATCTTCCCTCAACAGCTTATAGGAGACAGAATATAAGGATAGGGCTTTGAGGGTATTTGCAAAGGATGTCATTTGCAACCTGTATACTTTTAGTGAGGAACCTCTGTAGACATTCTCATTGTCAGATTTGTCTGGATAAGTACATACCAAATGGGGCATTGTATGTAATGATAGGTTTGAGGAGTGCCACATATAGTGCAATAATGACATCCTTGGACCTAAATACCATACCTTTGTTTATAAGATGCACAGCATAAAATAATCCTCACTACCATAGACACATGATGGTTATCAGCTAGATTACTGTGTACATGTGTGTTCCCAAGTTCCTGACTACTAAATCAACACTTAGGGGAGTGTTGTCAATATCACAGTTACCAGAGGTAGCTATGCATTTCTTGTCATTTACTTTTAATCCATGGCTTTGACACTAGTTATTTGTCTGTGTAAACCCTTCGGTGTCTGTGGGGGATTCTATTACTACTCCCAATTTGCAATTGTCTGTAAATGTGGTCATCCAGAGGTCCTTGATGTTGGCTTTGAATTCAGAGAAACAGATTCCAAAAATGAACGGTCCATGTACTGACCCCTGAGGGACTCTGCCAGTTATTGGCCTCTTTGAAGAGGTAGACTTCCTATTTCTAGCTTCCTGGGTTCAGTCTGTGGATCAGCTGGCCATCCGCTGGGTGACATAAAGATTTATACCTAACACTTTAAGTTTCTCAGCAATGCCTGAGTGGGCTATTGTGTCAAATCCCTTTATCAGGTCAAGGTAGGCAGTATGAATCATTTTGCCCTTATCCATTGCTATGGTAACTTTCTCAAAAAATTCCAACAGTTTGAAAAGCATGACCAGCTCTTGATGAAACCAAAGTGGGTTAGGTCCAATGTCTAGAGGTTTCATATGTCATTAGTGATCACTTCCATAATAAATCTTTACATGGCTGTGCATATGAGATTAGTGAAACTTATGGCTCTGTAGTTTCCACGGTCCATAGATGGCCTGCCTTTGACTGTTGCCATTCTTCATTTTTGAGGCATAAAGCTCATTTGGAGGCCACAGTTGAATAGCGATTTCAGAGGGCTTGTTTTGTGTTATTTAAAAGGTAGCCTTGGATATTGTAAGGTCCCATCAATGCAGTGTTTTTGGCCATAGAAAGATCATTGAGGACCTCTTCCCTAGTAATAGCTGGGGGATTTATATTTGATGGTAATTCCTGAGGGGAGGCTGGGGGAGAGAAAGGGGTAAAGTTAGAACTGAATTTGCCTGCCAGTAGGTTTGCCATATCTTTTGGCTCAATGTAGATGGTTACATTAACAATGAGCTCTGAACACAACTGTGTATTGCCTTTGAGGTTGTGGACATAGCTACAGAATGCCTTGTGGGTAACCTTGGCCTGAGAGGTCAGATTTACCTCAAATTTGGCTTTGGTAGTCTTCTAAGTAGTTTTAGTTTTATGCGAGTGTTCCTATCCTCTTGGCTGCCATACTTCCTAATTTTTCTTATGATTTTTTCCTTTTGTTATAAAGCCTATTGATACCATGATTCTATCTGGGTGACTTGTGTGTGTTAGTTCACTACTTATTCATGGGGAGTTCAACTGCCTCTATGGAGCTATTAACATGATTGCATAGGGTTTCTGTGAACAGTTCCATGTAGGCAGCAGTATTTTCATAGTTTAGGGGTTTAGGGGGACTAGATTATTCAGTAATGCAGCCGAAGAAATAGTAAAAGAAATGCATTAACTGAAGCAGCTTTATAAATGAAAACATTATTTTTTCTGAATGTTGTTTCTGAGGCTGTTGCCTATCATCTCTCCCTCTCTCTTGAACAAAAATAATTATCATGCAACTGTTATGCATGCAGTCAGAAGGGGACTGTTTATTATATTAAATCAAACTCCACTCTCTGGTAGATGGTATGCATTTCACCAAAATGATGGTTAGTAGTGATTTCTTCGGAATGTATGATTGATTCCACACATGCATGATGAAGACTACAGCACACAAACATGCTGCTTTGCAAAGCCAGATATATGTCCATGGCCCAGTCACTGCAGGCTTTGTCAGCCATCTTACAGCAGGTGCCAGCCATGCAGTAAACAAAGTCAGAAGTTTCAGTATTTTTAAAAACAACAATGATGCTTGTAGATACAAAAAGGCAAATAAAACAAACTGAATGCAGAAATAAGAAAGACAGTGGTGCAAAACTAAGATAAAGCAACTCATTTTGCAGATACTGTGGAGGATTATGCCTACGCCAGGAAAGATCTGCTGCTAAAAGGGAAGCCTATACAATCTGCAAGAAAAAGAAATTAAGTAATTTTGCCAGACTATGTAAAGGTTCCCTTGGAAATGCAAAGATGAATGAAAGAAATAAATCATAAATTGGAGCAAAAAATATAAAAAAACATTTTATAGCATAACGTTTGTAGGGAGCAATTTTAAATCAAACTGAAGGGTATGGCAATGAGGCGAATTAAGATTTTTATATCTTCATTAATTTAACAATAACAGCAACACAAAACTAGTTACAACTGTAAGAATTGTGAACAAAGAAATTAAAATTCCAGTAGATTTAGATGCCTCGGTTAATAAAATAATAAATATGTGAAAGATTAAAGCAACAGGCAGAGTTATTAAAAGATATTACAAAAATATTTGCTTAAAACTCAGGAATTTGATGACTGACGAAAAGTTTCTTTAACACACAGGTACAAATAAATGACAGAGTAATAATGGCAGCTTTTCTTCACAGATACAGAAATAAGAAAAGCAAATATGGTGTGGTAACAGATACAGGAAACAAAGAGAAAGAAATAGTCTGGCTACTTTAGCTCAGCTACTTTACTATGAAACAAAGGTCTTTGGAAATATGATAGCATAAGATGCAAGTCCAAAGACGCCGACTTTAAAAGAAGTAGGAGAGAATGGAAACAGCCCAGTGTTATAAAAAGTGAGACAATTCTGCATGACTGCTGCATGGTATAAAAATATAAATATGTAAATAAATGTGATCCAGGGGCTGACATTGTCAACACGTGTGATAAATGCAAAGACAAAATATGTTTCTTAACATAAACATGCTTAACAAGTCAAAAAATCTATAAAAGATGTGTAGAGATTCCATATGCTGCCATCTAGGTGTAGTGAGAACAAAAGTCATGGACAAACAGAAAATTCATTTTCCAAGGATGGATGATACAATAAAGCATTAGGAATATGACTATTTTCTTTGTCATTATGCCATATTAATCACAAAATTCCAGTGATCCTATCCAGATATCAAAATGACATAGAGTGAATTAAAAAATTAAATATATTTCATTTACATTAATTGATATCAATCTGATAAATATAAATTAAACTAGAAAATTCAGTTTAAAAAAAATGCACTTGGAACTGTGGAAGAATCTGCCTCTCCCTGAAACTTCAATACTAGCTTTTTGGTTAAATAGCCTAAGGAAAAAAATGGAATATTCATTTTGGGAACTAAGCTGAGCCTTTCAAATTTTCTGATACTGTATGCCTCAGATGACGAAGTTTAGTTTGCAGAAGTAAGAAATGAAATATTTTATTATGAGAGCTGGTAATGGGATGAAGAAATGTGCATCAGATATTACTCCAACAACCAATAGCTGACTGTTTAGACTGTTGAAAGCTTCATGGATAAATAAAATGTTTATTTTCATGGTGCAATTAAACTATTGGTATTAACACATGAGTAGTTGAGGTTTTCCATTGTAGACCCTGTGACATCCATGTCAGTGCCATTTTGAGAGAACAGTCAGATTGTTAACATGTATGAATGTAGTAGTGACTCTGTTTATAAGTTTATTTAAATTTAAGTCACTATGTCTCAGTCCTGATGTGTTTGTGTGTAATAAAGCTGCTTGAACTGAACCCACAACTGTTCATCAGTTTTATCCTCACCAGATGAGCAACATGCACTGATTGCATGTCAGGCAAGTAAAGGACTTGTCTTTGCATTGAGGCAGTTCCAGGCCAGTCATCTCAGAGCTCAGGGACTAATTGTTTTCCTTTTCACCTACCCTGTTGTAGTTGTATTCTTAAACCCAGTGTATCTGCCCCTTGTGATAATTTGACAACATAATTCCCTCCCCCTCCCCATTTACTGGCTGTTGACAATAAGCACATAAGCAGCATTTTGCAAAGTCTCTCCCTTTAAATTACTCACCAGGTTAAAAGACCTTTGATAAAATTGCTTAACATTGAGTATACTGATACTGCTTGCACTGATTTTAGAATCAAATTACTGAGATTTTTTCACTGTAATTGGTTTAGTGGTTCATGATGGTGGCAGAAGGTTTCCGGGCTAGTTGTTTTACATTGAAATTTACATACTCAGTAGCAAGTCCACCCAAACATTATTCTAAAACTGAACTCCAAGCAGTTATAGTTACCCCTGACCCAAGATTCATTCCTGTTGGTATCATGGACCAGCATTTCCCCACAAATTCTCTAGTCAGCCTGTTTTTGAAGAATATCCTGAGACTGTGTAAACATTGTCTTGGCCTGCCTGACAGTTATCTATTACTCAAACAGCATAACACAGTGTGTGGAAGATGTACATATATAATATCCTTGGAGGCAAAAATCTCACACATGAACTCTTAAATGGCACAGTGGAAACAACTCCAAACACAGCCAAACGGTAAAAGTCAAAATTATTTACTGAAGCACTTTTTGTTATAGTAGGTACAATAACTTCTTCAGATAACATTTAAATCTTTCATCCACATTTAAAGTATTTGAAAAACGTGACTAAATTAAGCCAGCCAGCAAAATACATATAAAAAAATCCACAAAACCAACCTAAGAATTAAAGAGGCACTAGTCTAAAAACACCCCTGTCATATACTTCAAGATACTTGAACAATTTAAAAATTATATTAAAACTACCTTAACACCTGTAGTTGTAAACAATCTAAAGAGTTATTACTAAACTTCAAGATTATAAATACGGCTTAATTGTTCTTAAACGCTAACTATCGTTTTAACTCTTTATAGATTTTTATGATTTTTATAAGTTTTAAATATAATTTTACCTCTTCAAACTTTTGAGCTTTAACAGGCACAAGATGTTACATGCTTCATTTAATCCTGGATTGTGAAAGGCATTTAAAGCTAACTGCTAGTATAACTCTAACTCTTCTAGTTGCAGTAAAACTGGACCTCCTCTTGCATTTATTTGTACTTGATCAATTGCTTTAAAAGAAAATGTATGCCCTCCAGACATTTGGGAATCTCTAGACAGGGCATTATCTATTTTTTTCCTATCAATAGCATACGTGTACTCATATATTCTGTAACGCAATCTACGTTCGGTTTTACCTACATAGAAAGCTGTACAGGATTTACACTTAGCCAAGTACACTGCAAATCTTGAATTGCATGTTAGTTTAAAATTAAGATAATGCTTCTTATTATTCACCATGAATGTCCTTCCTGAGTCAATCAACCCACAAAATCTACACATACCACAAGGTAACATACCAGCTTTCCATTCAACATGTCTATGATGATTGCTTTCCAACAAGTTTTTAAGGTTACTGTCTTTTCTGAACACTAGTTTTGGTGAAGTACCCAATTTTTCTACCAAAAATTTGTCATTAATTATTAGTTCCCAAATTTTTAAAATGATATGAGAAACTAATGGGCTATCCAAGTTAAAAGTAGTTATAAAACTAGACTTGTAGCTGAGGGAAGTACTCAATTCAGGCAATGTTGTATTATATACAAGCAATGTATTGACTGTATAATTAAGTACAGCTTGTGTCGCTAAGTACCGATCGCCTTGATACAAGATAGGAGAAATCACTCTATTTTCTCTTTTGTATCGTACCTCCTCTACTAAAGCATTAATTAACTCAATTGGGTAGCCTCGTTTCACAAACATACTGCTTAAACATGCACATTCTGCCGTAAAGTCAGACTCAAGTGATACCATTCTAGCTGCTCTTATTAATTGACCCTTGACAATAGAGCGCTTCTGTGAAAGAGGATGACCACTTGAGAAATGTAAAAAAGAACTACAGTATGTCTTTTTCCTGAAAATGTTATAAACCAACCTAGAATTAATGACATCTTTGGTTAACTTAAGATCCAAATAGTCAGTCGAGAAATTATTGTAGTTGAAAGTAAACTCAAAAAACCCCATTGTACTATTTAAATAATCAACGAACGCCTTTGCGTGTACATAATCACCACAAAAG
Organism: Protopterus annectens; assembly: GCF_019279795.1. Lineage (NCBI taxonomy): Eukaryota > Metazoa > Chordata > Ceratodontiformes > Protopteridae > Protopterus > Protopterus annectens. The sequence continues at coordinate 1,387,523,441 of NC_056733.1, read as the reverse complement.
GATATAAAGATGTCATCCAAGAATCGGGTGTAGTACGCAATGTTCACCATGTGTGATAAGCTCTTATAAATAAATTCTCTCTCCCAATAGGCCATTACTAAATTAGCAAAACTGGCCCCACATGGTGAACCCATAGCCACACCCGTCTTTTGTAAACAAAATTTTTGGTCAAACATGAAGTAATTGTTGGTGAGAATAATATCAAGAAGTTCTTCTACTAATCAAATTTCTTGTTCAGGCGCAAGCTTAGATTTCAATATTAAACTCACCCGTTTAACACCTACTTCATGTGGGATAAAAGTGTAAAGATCCATCAATTGTTAGGAAGTTGTTATCTGCACTAAATTCTAACTTATTCATGTTATCCAAAAATGTCCAAGAATCTTTACACACTTGAGACTCAGTTTTAAGATATTTTTGTAACATATGGTCAACCGCCTTTGCATTGGGGTAAGTAATTGACCCTCTGCTATCAATAAGAGGCCTCATAGGTGGGTTTTGAACATTTTTGTGCAACTTGGGTATACCAAACATGACTGGGATCTTTGGAAAAGAAACTGCTATGTAATTTTAAGTGTTGATATCTATTTTCGCCTCAATGAAGAGGTCATTAAGGTAACCTTTAATGTGGTTCTGAGCTATGTTCAGCTCATTAAGAGAGACTCTAGCATAAGCATCACCTTCTAACAGTAACTTCATTCTATTATTATAATCAACCTGGTCGAAAATAACTAGCCCTCCACCCTTGTCAGGCTTAATCACCCTGACATTCAATGATCTCAATTCTTGGAAAGCTTGTATTTCATCGTAACAGACATTTCTCTTTTTATTATTATAGTTAGACCTGTTGTTAAAATGTGGCATGTGCCTTAAGTCTAACTCACAAATGCTGTCAAACATATTCAATACTGGGTGAAGTGGAGGGTTGTAGACAATAGGAATTATGAACTTTTTATCACCCTCCTGAAAGTTACCTAATAACACAGTTAAATTATTTTTCTAACAAAACATTTCAAATCCATAATGGTCTTAGCCAGGTTAACATGCTTACTAGGAACAAACATATTACCCTTAGATAATAGATCAACTAATACTGGGTTAACCTCAATGGGTGAGTAATTAAAACATTAAAGTCATCAGCTGAGTTAATTAATGCATTCAAAGATTTATTAAGACCATCGTCTAATATTTGCACTTGTTGTTGCGCTGTCTGTTCCTCTATTTCTGGAACTTCTTCTGTTTCGAACCATTCCCCATTTGATTGCCGTAGTGAAAATTTTGATTCTTGTTGTTATTGTTTTTGTTTAAAGGAATGTTAGCATTATTGTTCAAGTTACAAATGCATTCACTATGCCTTCGCATGTCAATATTGGCAGAGGGTTGGTCAATAGGATCGCTACTAGAACTGTCATTGTTAGAGTCATTGTGAGACTCGGCTATTTGTCCATTTGGTAACCATACTTGTGACAATGATGGATGAGGGTAAGCTGCACCATCATCATATGCTGCCCTAACACATTTTAATTTTTTAAACTTGTTGTTTTCTAAGCCCTTCAATGAGTTGATCTATGCTAGATAAAATCCTAGCATAGTCATATTTGTATCTCACAAATTCACAGTCCCTAGTAATCTCCTTATCTAACGCTGACACTTCCCCTGTTAAAGCCTCAATAAAACATGAGTAGTGTTTAACCATCGCATTCATTAATTTGAAACCTTGCTGGTCAAACAACTTAATTAATTCTGAATGAAAGTCAGAGTCAGGAATTAAACCAGTAGGATATTGGTATGAACGCAAGCCATTAGGGACTATGTGTTGTTGTAGACACTCATTGAAATACGCTACTTCCAACTGCAACTTTTTCAATTTCAGCAAATTGTGATCAAAATGTTTCAGTTTATCAGCTAGAGAAGTTGTACTAACCTGTGTATTTAGAGTGTTCTCAGCCGGTCGCCCATGTGTTGAAGTAAATCTGGTTTGAAAGTTCATAGAGTTATTAATCCATTTGAACAAACACGGAGTGCCAATAAGCTCCATAGCACTCTGTCTATCTTTGTCATGTCCACACAGGTTTACCACTTCAACTCTAGCCTGAGTGCAATGCGTTCAGTGGCCCAATGGCATAGAACGATTACTGCTCATGTCGAGACTGCTATGAGTGCCACAATTGCTTGTAGTTGGTAAATTTGAGGGTTCTGGTGTGGAAGCAGAAGAGTTAAAAGCAAGCCCATTATTATTCATAGAGGTAGAACCCCCATGGGTTGTTGGTAAATCTAAAGAGTCCAATCAGGTAGCCAGCAAATCCACTCATTGTGTAAGAACATTAATCAAAGCCGTCAAATTCAAAAGGTCAGATTGAGGTTGACTAAACAAATGCGGGCTGTTTGGGCTGTTAGGACCACCACATTTCATATCACAAACCAAACACTCGAACAAACTCAAAAATTAAATGAACAAACCAAAAACTCTTAAATGGCACAGTGGAAACAACCCCAAACGCAGCCAAATGGTAAAAGTCAAAATTATTTAATGAAGCGCTTTTCGTTATAGAAGGTACAACAACTTCTTCAGATAACATTTAAATCTTTCATCCACATTTAAATAAAGTATTTGAAAAATATGTGACGAACTTAAGCCAACCAGCAAAATACATATAAAAGAATCCACAAAACCAACCTAAGAATTAAAGAGGTACAAGTCTAAAAACACCCCTGTCATATACTTCAAGATACTTGAACAATTTAAAAATGATATTAAAACTACCTTAACACCTGTAGTTGTAAACAATCTAAAGAGTTATTACTAAACTTCAAGATTATAAATACAGCTTAATTATTCTTAAACACTAACTATAGTTTTAACTCTTTACAGATTTTTATGATTTTTATAAGTTTTAAATATAATTTTACCTGTTCAAACATTTGAGCTTTAAAAGGCACAAGATGTTACATGCTTCATTTAATCCTGGATTGTGAAAGGGATTTAAAGCTAACTGCCAGTATAACTCTTCTAGTTGCAGTGAAACTGGACCTTCTCTTGCATCTATTTGTACTTGATCAATTGCTTTAAAAGAAAATGTATTCCTTCCAGACATTTGAGAATGTCTAGACAGGGCATTATCTATTTTTTTCCTATCAATAGCATACGTGTGCTCATATATTCTGTCACGCAATCTACATTCGGTTTTACCAACGTAGAAAGCTGTACAGGATTTACACTTAGCCAAGTACACTGCAAATCTTGAATTGCGTGTTAGTTTAAAATTAAGATAATGCTTCTTATTATTTACCATGAATGTCCTTCCTGAGTCAATTAACCCACAAAATCTACACATACCACAAGGTAAAATACCAGCTTTCCTTCCAACATGTCTATGATGATTGCTTTCCAACAAGTTTTTAAGGTTACTGCCTCTTCTAAACACTATTTTTGGTGAAGTACCCACATTTTTCTACCAAACATTTGTCATTAATTATTAGTTCCCAATTTTAAAAAAGTTAAAGAGTTTGTTGAAAAATCTCACACATAGTAAACTCAGACACCAAAGTCATCAGCAGTGCACCATACATCAGACCTCTTCAAGACCATGACAAAACACATAACCTATCATATGCTTTGTTTCTAAAGATTAACTTGCCTAAACCTCAAAGACCTTCAAAACACAGCACAGGCCCAGAGGCACACTCATTATATTAAACCTACTTCCTCACATAGCACAAGGAGTCCCAAAGTCACAGATGCTGAATTCATAAGGCAGGCATTGACTCAACCAAACATTCTTGTTATAGGTGACTCCATTGTAAGACATACAGATGTGCCTCTTACCAGGCTGAGCAAGGAAGGAGTGATGGTTAATTGCTTGTCTGGTGCCAGGATCCATTAGATCTCACATGCACAAAAGTCCCTGAACAACACGTACCAGTATGTCTCTCTCATAGTTCATGGCAGCTTTAATGACTTGAGGTGTACCTCCATGGATTATATGAATATGAACAGAGATATGATGGGGCTATTAGACTATCTGTCCAGGGCAGGTTTTAGCCTAGCCATACCTCTCAGCTGCCCCAATTTTCTCAGAATGTCCAGATTTTTCCTCATATTTTTGGTCTGCTTCCCATAACATTTGTGGTTTTCTGGAAAATCTCCAAAAATTGAAGCCACTAAATGATGACAGACTTTTGAGTTTTAGAGATTATATCCTTCAGAAAATGTATGCTAACACAAAACCTGCAACTCTAGCAACTTTCCAAGTATAAAAGAACAATATTTAATATCTGTCCCTATTCTTGAGCCATTTTCTCCACATCATTTTAGGCTTTGTCCAGATTTTTGTACTAAATGGTTAAGGGGTATGAGCCTAACCTTCAGCAGCCTTCTGCCTTCTCAAAGGATGATGCAGCAATATGAGCAAACAATAGTTAACTTCAATAATTGACTTAGTTTTTGGTGTCATTCGAAGGTGAAGATTGACAGACCATGTTGCTTCATTAGGAATGACCAACATCTGTTCCCTCTAGGGTTTCAGTTATTGGCAAAGACATTGTTCATCCCCACAGTGCCTTTTTTAGCAATGCATAACAAAACAAGCAAAGAAAAATATTATGGTTTTACTTCTCAATGATAAGAGCTTGAACAGGAAACTCCACACCATGTAAGCCCTTCTCACATTGGAAGACACTGTCATTTCTAATTTATCCAAATCTTTTGGGTTTCTAATACCATGACAGGAATGGACCCCAATTCCTAAGTCAAAGTACGATTAAAGTTCATGAAATTAGTATTGTTTCAATCTTTGATGTCAGCCAAAAGTGCTCTTCAGAGCACCCACAATGTGCACAGTAATGACTCCTTCTCCAATTCATATGGAGTTACATGGATTGGTAATATGTCTAAATATGATTGTAGATTCTTTTTTATAAGACCTGTTGCTCCTACTACTATTGGAATCTGTCTGGATAGCTTTCTTACACATTGTTCTCATTTCTGCCTGCAGATCCTGATATTTTATGACTTTGTTTATCTCTGTATACAAGACACTTTAGTCACCACTATATCCAGTTTTCTAGCATCTATCTTTTGAACTGTTGGTATTGGGTGGGTCCATGTGATATAAACTTCATTATTTTTTATGATGCTTTGTGGCTCAAGTTTCCAGTGTTTTTCAGCCACTTCGATACCATAATGTTTGCACAATCCACAGAGCAACAATCTTGCCACATTATTATGCCTTTCAGTATACAGTCCCTCTGCCATTAGTAAGTCACAACCTGCAACAAAGTGTGTGAATGTTTTCAATTCGGGTTTACAAAACTTACATTTGTCTGTTTCTCCCACATGTTCAATGGACTTTGTAAACCAACGTGTACGTAGTCCGCTATCTTGGGCTACCAATATTTTCATCTCTTGGTTTGAATTTGCATTCATTCCTGATCAACATGAGGTTCTTCCAGAAGTTTCCTATACGTGCAACTATATTTATGCTTTTTCCACATTTCTTGCCTTCTCATCTGGTCCTTTACCTTATATTCTTTCTTTTGTTTTTTTGGCACATTCAGTTGCTGCCTGGTTTTTATCCACTTCTGGTTTGATTTCCATTCCTGCTTGACCATGATATGCTTCTCCTAAATTAAGCAGAGAAGTCATCTTAGAATTATTCTCCTCATGTTTCAAAACTTTAACTATGTTTGAGTCTTGTGAGGTCAGCAGATATGTGTAGAATCCCATGATTTCAGATCTATACATGTAATCAATTTCAAGGAGGCCCATCCCTCCTTCAGATCAGGGAATATATAATCTTGGTATGCACTTATTTTTATAAATCATTCGGTGAGCATGAAGCATCCTTCTTGTTTTCCTCTAATCTATCCAAAACATTTTCGGGCCAGTCAATCACTCCAAAACTGTAAGTTAGGGCAGGAAGACCAAATTGGTTTTCAGCTTGAAATTTGTTCCTAGATGTCTATGTTGTTTCCAGGATTAATTTAAGTCTTCTGAAATATTCCTTGCTAAGTTTTATTCGCATTTGTTCATGTTTTATTGTTGATCCTTCATCACTTCCCAAGTATTTATATACTCCCTCTTGCTCAAGTTCTTTTATATCACATTCTTGTCCCAAGCTAATGTTTTCCTGACATTGTAATTATCCTGCTTTAAAGGTTGCTTTTGCACATTTATCAAGACCAATTGACATTCTTATATCATCTGAAATAGTTTTGACTACTTGCAGTTGTGCTTTCAGTTCCTCATCTTATGAGCTATACCGTTTTAAATCATCAACAAAGAGAAGATGAGAAGTCTTTACACTTTGTTGTTTTCTAGGAGCCAAATTATAGCCATGGTCTAAGTTCTTAAGTAGACAGCTTAATGGGTTAACGGCAAGGCAGAATAGCAGCAGTGACAGAGAGTCACCCTGGAATATCCCCCTTTGAATTTTTATCCCTGGGATAATAATTTGCCCTTTATTATGGCTTAATTGCAAAGTGGTCTACCACTGTTTCATGGTGACTGTAATGTAGTTGATCAGTGTATGGTGTATCCTATACATTTTAAAGCACTCTTTTATCCAAGAATGTGGGACACTATCAAATGCTTTTTTGTAGTCAATCCATACCATACTTAGATTCTTGCCCTTTTTACAGTTCTCCACTATGACTTTATTTAACAACAAATGATCCTTTGTTCCATATGATTTTCTTTTATTGCCCTTTTGTTCTACTGCCATAATTCCTATGTATAGTTTATGGTTCCCCTTCATACGATCGAATTTCTCTAAACTCAAAAGTCATAAACTCGAAACCAGAATCACGAATTTAGAAAAACTCGAACATATGAAAGGGGAAAAAAAAATTAACACCTTTCAAATGTTTTCGCAGGGGGGCTTCACCCCTCCTGCACCACCCATGTTGGGGGTTGTGCCCCCCACACACCCCTACTTAAATATACCTACTCCAAGATCGCACTATAGTGAAAGAAAAGGAAATCTCCCATTCCGTGCTATACACGTAAGCGCAAAATGGAAGATTTTCCTTTCCTCCGCTATAGTGCGGTCACAGAACATTCACATTTAAACTGCTAGGGTACAGAGGACCTGGCCCCCTGCAATAAGGTAAGTTAACTTTTTATTTTTTTAAACCTAAGGCTCCCATTCACAATTTTGCGTGAATTGAAGTTTGAGATTCTGGTCTCGAGATTATGAATGGATCTTGTGAAGGGGAGCCATAGTTTATATGTTGTCGGAAGGCAAGTTATTGGTATATAATTTTTAGGGTAGCTTGCAGGTTCACTCTTAAGTAGGAGCATTGTTTTTCCTGTTGTTAACCAGATCTGTTTGGGCTGTGCATATAAATAGTTCTTACTCCTGGCTAAATCTTTGTGCAGAGATGTTAATACTTTTAACCAAAAATTAGGTACTGCATCTGGGCCTGGGGTTTTACAGTTAGAGGCTTTTCTTAACTTTGTTTCAACCTCACTGGCTGTTACTTCATCCCATTTCATATCCTGTATCTTTGAACCTCTTATTCTTTCTTTAACTTTTTTTATCCATTTAGCATCTTTGTTATGTTCCACAGGATCCTCATAGATACTTCTCCAAAATGTATCTATTTCTTCTTTTTTTGGTGCTCTTTCAATTCCTTTAACCTTATTTCCCAATTTTATATAAAACTTTTTTGGATCATCAGTAAATTGCTTATTTTGTACTTTTTCTTTATATTTATTTTCGTATCTTCTAAGTCTTTCTGTCTCTGCTGAAATTTTTAGTTTGTTATTTGCAATAGTGCATGATAGATCCTGGTCTGTTCTAATACTATGCATTGCTTTTATTACATCTATTTTTCTTAGTATTCTTGTTGATCTATTTCCTCTTCTATAATCTTCTAACAGTGACACTTCCTGTCTTAACTGCTTTATAGTTTTCTCTATTTCCATGATTGTATTGGATTTCTCCCCTTCCTTTCCCTCACTACCCTGTGTTCTTGTGGTAGAACTTTATCAGTTATTAATTTAGCAGCACAGTAATATATCCTATTTACTTCTGTTATATCACATGGGTCTCTATGAACAGTCCTAATTACTGTGTTCATTTGTTTTATCAGACTTCTTACTTTTTGGGTTTTATTAACCTTCTGCAGTTTATTTTGTTCATTGATCTTGATATATCTGTCTATATCTATTAAATCAAGCAACTCTTCTCTTAGCTCATTTTCTTCCAAACTAAGGTCACATCCCTTGTTTTCCACGGGCATTCTATAGAAGATTCTGTAGCATCTTCCTGTGGCACATTCTCTTCAACTTCATCCCGTGCCATCAGTTGCTCTATCATATGGGAACTCACTGGCCTATCACTCCTCAACATTGACTGCATCAGAGTTTGCATAGTTTCCTGTTCCTTCTGTTGCTGTCTAGCTTCAAGTGAATGTTTAAACTCCTTTCTTGTGGAAGGCTCCAAATTATCTTCATATGGCACCTGACCAATTGCTTCCTGTTCCACTGATTTCCCCTTAGTTTGGATATCCATCTGTCACCTGTGTAGTGACTGAGATTTGATTTAAAATAGCGGAAAACACTCTGGCTGTGCAGAGCTATAATACCTTCTACAGATTTAGTCCGCCTACCACACAGGAGGGGAAAAAGGCATTGGTGTATCAATCTACTTCCAGAAGAGACTCACATCAATGCTGGTAAAGCAACATGATGCTCTAGAGCTTATTCATGTCAAAATAGCCATCAGAAAGGCCCCATACTATATATTAGCTAGCTATAGAAGACTACAATGGGGAGTGGGGGGAGGCCATCCTCTTCCTTGAACTGGGCCTAACCCCATTGTAGAAGTGTTTCTCTGTCTTGAGGATTCTACACTGTTATTTTTTTCCAGTGCTGACACCAGTGCGCCTAGCAGGGTTGGGCACTGTTTTATCCTGGGCCTGTGCACCCAGCTGTCTTTTTTTATTTTTTAACCTACTTCTGTCCATGATATGTGTTGTATAAAATGTAGTCTGTATGTCAGTGCCATATTGGTGAGATTTTGCAAAAACAACGTCCACCTCATCAAGGTATTTACCAACAAAACTTGAGGATGAATTCAATTCTAGGAATACTACTGTCCTTTGCTTTGTGAATTCTATATTGTGCAAAAAGTCATCTTGACTCATTTTAAGATTATCTGCAAGGAGACCTCTGCATGTCCACATGCCTTTTGACTTCATACAAGTCTACTTAGATCACAGAGTTTATGAACATAAGGGTGCTATCTCGATGTAGTACAGAACAGACACTTAGGAAATGGGAGAGCATGAGCAGATCAACAACTTTGTAATAGTCTTTCTATATGCAACCCCTAACAGATTGAATCATTATCATGCAGTCCAAAAAAAGATTATGCAAACATGGGTATCACCAAATTATTACTGTTAACTTACTCACAGTTAGGAGACCTTGCCCATTGGGCCCAAAGCTAAAAAGAGTGAGGTTGCTTTTAAACCAAGAGATGGACTCAATGGCCATGTCTGAGATTTTATTTATCTAACATTTGTTTACCAAGAAAGAGGTAAGAGGTCTCAGCAGAGGCCCAGGGATAAATGCTCCAGATGCATGTCTTTGTAATGTGGGAGGAAACTGTAGCACCCAGAGGAAATCCACATAAACACAGGGAGGACATGCATACTCTGCACAGAAGGCACACCAGCCAAGAATCAAACCAGAGAACCTTTTGCTTTGAGGCAACAATGCAAACTGCTGCACCACTGCACCATCCGGTAATCACACCAACCTAAAGAATCTTATTAAGGTAGTCATACTCTTGCTGAGTATCAGACATGATCTCCTGAAGAAAAGCAGATCAATCTCTTCACAATAAGGAATGCGTCTTTGCTAACCACAACAGAGTCAATGTTCCCAAAATTAGTCAGTTTGACCAGTTAGTCAGTACAGAAGTCAGCAAACATCCTGAGACTACAGCATGAATGAAGTAGCAGAACCATTTGTAATTTGCTCCTGCTACTGAAAAACACTTAATAGGTCACCTTCATCTGTTTTACACCACAAGCACTTCAGCACTTCAGACACAAATGTAAAACATGCAGCTTCATTTCTACCAATGGTTTCCTAGGAAACTGAATAATGGAGTATGTGCTGGTATGATCTCTGTTAGATAGGGGTTAAAGTTATCATCAATCTGATTTGCCATTACAAGGTCAAATGAATACCCACAATGGGACAAAATCTGTTTCAGCTTGTTAGGTTCATAAGTAGTTACAAGGCAGGTAGACCAGGTAACCCAGGTAAATTATCTGATTATGCCAAAGAACTTGCTGGTTAAGTGAGTTGCAGATAGTCATACTGTGGAAAAACGAAGACTGAAGGCACCAATCCCTAGACTGCATGAAGTGCTCATTAACAGTTCATAGGTTTAATCCCATTCACTATCTGTCAAAGATAGGGGAGACTTTGCAAACCAATACCATGTTTCCATTTTTCTCTGAGGCTTTGTAGCCACAGAATCATTCTATTTACAGATTAGGGATATTTAGGTAGAGCACACACTGAGAGGTTCAAGGAAGTGAAGAACCTCCTGCAAAATAGAAAAAGAGACAGAGAGATTTAAATCACATTTTTGTTAGTATCTGACAGTGCTAATATTGTCCTCAGAATAATGAATACCAGGATACTCTGCACAGGAAACTGAGCAGTGAGAAGGTAACAGAGACACCAAAGTATATACATATATTTTTAATTTCTATATGGAAATTTTCTTTAACGTGTACTTGGTTCCGTTAGTAATTTAGACAGCCCATATTCTCGCAGAAGCAGACCTGAACTGCCACCTGCAATGAAAGCTAATACTGTTAGCCATGAAATTAAGTTATTGTAATGTATATTCTTAATCTGAATAATTATTATAAATAAAAACATGCTTGCATGTTGATTGCAGCCAATAAAGAAATAGTATTTTTGATGAAAACCTGAAAGACTTCTCAACCCATTTAATGAAGTAGCTGCACCAACGTGGCCACCCAAACACCCCCACACCACTCATGGGTGTCAAATAATCCTGACAACGGACTCCAGATAAATGATATGATTAAAAACATATCTGGGGCCCTCTCTAGATATTTTACATCTACATACTTGGCATGTAATCAAGAGTTTATTTCCACTACTGGAGAATCACTGGGGTAACTAAAAGTATTCTAGACCCATTTACACATCTCACTAAAACAGCCACATCCACACAAAAACATAATCAGAGATTAATACCCTTCAAAACCCTTTATCTCAACTAAGATAAACCCAAAGAACAAATACCTGCCATAAGTGTTTAAAACTACTAAATACATTCATGCTTTCTAAACTAACTAAAAATAAACTAGAAAAATATTAAATAAAACTGCAACACTAATACATCCTAAAAATCTCAATAGAGTATCAAAATACAACAAATAAAAGAGCAATTACTTTGAAATATATAAACATAGATGTAGATATCATATACATATAGTTATACATATACATACAGAGATGGATATATTTATATATACATATAGAACACTAAGACTACTTCAATAACTACAGGATAAAAAAAAAACAGAAAACAATCTTTTCTTAAGAACATATGCAAGCTAACAAAACCCTATCAGCAGATGATAATGTGTCTTTCGGCTTTTCCTGGTTAGGGGTCACCACAGCAGAACTCCGATCCGCTAATGATTGGCAGTTGATTTCTACATGCCGTGTTGCCAGCCCTGACGCATTACCTTCAACGAAGGTACGCCCATTCACGTATATCTCCATGCAGAAGTCGCTCTAGCTGAGAATCAAACCGGACAGCATCTTACTGTGAGGCGACAGTGCTACTGCAGCACCACCATTGCAGATAAAACCGTATCAGCAGATACTAAAGTAATTATACTCCACTGGAGCAAATGGGAAGCTCTACTCTAACATAAATAACACAAAAGACTAATAAAAGAAACATGTGTAGGAGGTCTGGTTTGCGGGATACCCGAAATATCTCATACTGTAGGATTATCAGACATGTTTATACATATTTATATATATATATATATATATATATATATATATATATATGGATCTAGGACGTTTGCTCGACTGAGCAAACGACCGAAATCCAAATGGCCGGGCATACTTACGCGAAAGTGCTATTCACCGAAGCAGCACTTTCGCGTAAGTATTACTGTTGCCGAGGCTGTACTATGGTGTGCGTAAGTGAAATTTCACTTTTCCCCACTGTAGTGTGGTCTTGGAGGGAGAATATTAAAGTAGGGTGGGTGTGGGAGGCACAGCCCCCCACATCAGGGGTGCAGGGGGGCAAAGCCCCCCTGCTAAAATGTAAATGAAGTGTTTTTTTTTTCACATGCTTTAACGAAAGCGCTTTTTTGATAAAAGCGCTTTTGTTAAAGTGTGTTTGGATTTTATGGATTCGGTCAGTCATTATGGATTGTTATGGATATGGTTATGGATTTGCTCAGTCGAGCAAATGTCCTAGATCAATATTTATATATATATTTTTATATATATATATATATATATATATATATATATATATATATATATATATATGGGTCTACTTCGAATAACCGAACCGCCACTTCACCGACACCCAGAAGATCGAGACGGAACGACCGAACAGGTAGATGATCGAAAAGGCGATATTCCGACAGCCGAAAGAAAGACAACGGCAACGTGTGAGCGTGATCCGGTAAGTGTGCGATAGTGACGGATTTAGGATTGGGGAGCAGACAGGTAAGTGTACGATAGTGAGGGATTTTAGGTTAGGGTGTGGGAAAGGTGAGTGTGTGGTAGTGTCGGACTTAGGGTTCCGGTAAGGTAAGTGTGTGATAGTGACGAGTGTAGTGTAGGAAGGGTTGAGTGTGTTAGGGTTAGTATGCAGGTGGAGTGAGTGTGCGATAGTGACGGGCTTAATGTTTTAGGGTGGGTTAGGTGAGTTAGGGTTAGGGTGCAGGTAGGGTAAGTGCGCGATAGTGACGGTGTTGAGGTTTAGGGGTGGGTTAAGTGAGTTAGGGTTAGGGTGCGGGTTGGGTAAGTGTGCGGTAGTGTCGGACGTTAGGGTTAGGGTTTAGGTTAAGGTTAGTGGATATGTTATTGTGTGCAATGTGTAGTTTACATTTTTTGTGTCGGTGTAATGGTGTTCGGTTTTTTGAGTTGTTGGTGTTTGTCGGTGTTGTGTGTTTTCGGTTGTTTGGGGTCGGTAAATTGCGTGTCGGTGAATCAGAAGTTCGGTTATACAAAGTAGACCCATATATAATATATATATATATATATATATATATATATATATATATATATATATATATATTTACCACACGCCTGCACACACACACACACACACACACACACACACACACACACACACACACACACACACATACCAATACATATATATGTGCGCGTGTGTGTGTGTGTGTGTGTGTGTGTGTGTGTGTGTGTGTGTGTGTGTGTGTGTGTGTGGGTCCCTCAAACAGTAGCATTTTTTAAATACACAGTAAGATGTGTAAGTGACAGAAATCTGCTGGTAAATGAAAGAAAACAACACGTGGACGAAGAGAAAGATCAGTAGACATTATTTTATCAGAAACTGAATTTTTATGTTCCACAGAAGTACGTTTATTTATTCTCTTAGGAAGAAAATGAAAAGCAACTGACTGAGCAAACTTACCATGCATGTGACATATTTATCTCTCTCTCTGAAGAATAGAAAAATGAGAATAAGGAATATTACCATTTTACACACACACACACACACACACACACACACACACACACACACACACACACATATATCATCATCGTCTTATTTCGGCTGTTCCCATTAGGGGTTGCCACAGCAGCTCACTTGTTTCTATTTCTTCCTGTCCTCTGCAGCTTGCTCTGTCACACCAACCACCTGCATGTCCTCTCTCACCACATCCATAAACCTTATCTTAGGACTTCCTCTTTTCCTGTTACCTGGTAGCTTCATCCTTAGTATCTTTTTCCCAATATACTCAGCATCCCTCCTCAGCACATGTCCAAATCAATGTAATCTTGCCTCTCTGGCTTTGTCTCCAAACCTTCCAAACTGGGCTGACCCTCTAATATACTTATTCCTAATCCTGTCCACCCTCGTCACACGCAGTGCAAATCTTAACATCTGTAATTCTGCCGCATCCAGCTCAAACTCCTGCCTTTTTGTCAATGCCACTGTCTCCAACCCATATAACATAGCTGGTCTCACTACCCTCTTGTAGACCTTCCCTTTCACTCTTACAGGTACTCGTCTGTCACAAATCACTCCTGACACTCTTCTCCACAAACACCATCCTGCCTGTACTCTCTTCTTCACTTCTCTTTCACACTCACCGTTATTCTGAACTATTGACCCCAAGTATTTAAACTCATCCACCTTCACCACCTCTACTCCTTGCATCTTCACCATTCCTCTATCCTCCCTCTCATTCACACACATATATTCGGTCTTAGTCCTGCTGACCTTCATTTTTCTTCTCTCTAGAGCATATCTCCATCTCTCCAGGGTGTCCCCCACCTGTTCCCTACTCTCACTACAGATCACAATGTCATCTGCAAACATCATAGTCCACGGAGGCTCCTGTCTGATCTCGTCTGTCAACCTGTCCATCACCATTGCAAATAAGAAAGGGCTCAGAGCTGATCCTTGATGTAACCCCACCTCCACCTTAAACGCATCCGTCACTCCCACTGCAGACCTCACCACTGTCACACTACCCTCGTACATATCCTGTACCACTCTTACATACATTTCTGACACACACACACACACACACACACATATATATATATATATATATATACATATATATATATATATATATATATATATATATATATATATATATATATATATATATATATATATGTATATATATATATATATATATATATATATATATATATATATAAATATATATAGATATATTGATATACATAGATATATATATATATATATATATATATATATATATATATATATATATATTTATTTATTTATTTATTTTACATTTGTTGACCGGGATAGTCCAACTGGACACGTGTCCATTTTCAGCAGAAGTCCAAGGAGAAAAGCTCCAAGATAATAATACACAATGAACATTTAGTAAATGCTAGTTTCAAACAGATTGCAGTCATAAGCAATACCAGCATTTAGCACATATAGTACTTATTATAAAACACTTTACAAAACATAACATTATTTTCAAAGTTAAACATGCATAGCATTACATTCAGGTTTAAGACACACTGAGCAGCAGTTATACAACTGACCCTTCCTGAAATGGAGTGGTAAAAAAAAGTTAGAAGTAGTTGAAGGTAAGACACCTAAGAAATAGAGAGGTCACTAGTCGGGGTTAGTGCAAGGACATAACCAATGAGTTTTGAAGTATTTTCTTGAGTTTGTTTTTGAATTGAGTTAGGGAGGGTTCTAGGGTCATGTCAGCTGGGAGTCTGTTCCATATTTTTCCAACAGAGTTGGCCAACAGAGAGTCCCCAGCTGAGTAGTTGGATGTGTATGTTTGAACTAGGAGTCTAGTGGATGATTGCAGTGGCCGGGTGCTGATGTAGGGGCTGATAATATTTTTTAGTGCAGGTGTATCTTCTAGTTGGTAAAGGACTTTATGTGCCACTATTAGCTGGTTGAACTGCAGTAAGCTTGGCAGTTCAAGCCATCCTAGGCGATTTAGGTTGTGACAGTGGTGTGTCCGGTAGGCTGTGCCAGTAGCAAATCTGACAATGTAGTTATAGCAGGATGATAGTTTATTAAGATCTGTTTTGTTTAAGTTGGACAATAGAGGTGAGGCATAGAGAAGAGTTGATAGCAGATGGGAACGGGCAATTGCAGTTCTAGCAAGTGGGGTAAAGAAAGGTTTGATTCTGTAAAGAGAGACACGTTTTTTGTTAATGGTTTTGATAGTTTGATTGATATGCGCATCATACTTCAGGTTGTTATCCACTGTGACACCCAGTAGTTTAGTTTGGGCTTCTGGGGAGATGATAGTGCCATTGTTAGCAGTTATGTTGAAGGCTGGCAGGGGGGTCCTGCATGTGGGGGAGAAGAGGAGCAACTTAGTTTTGTTGGGGTTTAGGATTAGATGTTGACTGGAGAGCCATTTTTCCACTGTATTGAAGGTAATTTGGGTTAATGTGAATAAAGTAGCTGGTTAGATGTCAGAACAAATCAAGGTGGAGTCATCTGCAAATTGATTGCATGTAGCATCTGGGATGACTGAATGTTGTTGATAAAGATGGAGAAAAGTTGGGGTCCTAGTATCGAGCCCTGGGGGACTCCTAATGTGATGGGTAGGTGAGATGATAGCTTGTCTTGCCGTAGGACTGCCTGTTGTCTGCCGTGCAGGTAGGATTGAAACCATTCAAGTGCATGGTTGTTTAAGGAGAAGGCCTTCAAGGTATTTATAAGCATTTTGTGGTCAACCATGTCAAAAGCCTTGGATAGATCTAGAAAGAGTGCTGAGGATAGTTTTATATATATATACACACACACACACACACACACACACACACACACACACACACACACACGCGCGCACACGCACACACGCAAACACACACAAACACACACACGCGCGTGCACACACACACACACACACACACACACACATACAGCGTGTGTGTGCGCGTGTGTGTGTGTGTGTGGGGGGCGTCCCTCAAACAGTAGCATTTCTTAAATACACAGTAAGATGTTTAAGTGGCAGAAAGCTGCTGGTAAATGAAACAAAACAACACATGTAGGAAGAGAGAGATCAGTAGAAATTATTTGATCAGAAATTGATTTTTATGTTCCACAGAAGTATGTTTATTTATTCTCTTAAGAAGCAAATGAAAAGCAACTGACTGGGCAAAACTTACCATGCATGTCACCTATTTTTTTCTCTCTCTCTCTCTGAGGAATAGAAAAATGAGAATAACAAATATGTCTGTTACAGTTATGCTTATCTATCTGTTTATCTATCTATCTGTCTATCTATCTATCTATCTATCTATCTGTATCTATCTGTCTATCTATCTGTGTATCCATCCATCCACCTGTCCACCTGTCTATCCATATATACATTCTTGGGGAGAAATATCTGCTTCAAAATTTGAAAAAGAAGGTATTGCATTCTCCATTTTGGTAATTTGTGATGCTTTATAATTTCTTCAGAGTTAATATTATTGCAATCATAGGCAGCACTGCTATGTTACTGGCTACGAATACAGGATTATCAGTCTGAGACTATTGTACTGAAACCAGCTATGTTCTGAATCCTTTGGATATGACTATGCATTCCCCAGCAAACAGATATGTTTTCTGTGTTCATCACTGAGAATGCTGTGCTATCGAAGACTGATGAAGAACATGTGTTAATGCAAAAGTAAAAATATATAAACAAAGTCCCCAGTAGTATAAGCTTTTTTCTTGGAAGTAGTGGCAACTTTTAGCTTTTCATAAATACTGCCTCACCCAGTTACTCAAAACTGTTTATTATTTGAGTACAGCAACCCAGATGTGTTGACAAGGCTGACTTTTCCTCATGCGTCCTTACAGGAGATTTCTGAAGTCTCCTGCTGATAATAATCTCTAACCATATTGACTCATTGACTAGATTTTGACATTATGATGCACTAATTTTCTGAGAAAGAATAATACCTTTCGTTTTGTATTCTAATCTTGGACTTAGGTTATAAATTCTCAGAATGTCCCATATCGAAAAAAATCAGAGTTCTACCTCCTTACTTTTCTCCAAAATTCAGCACATTTTCGTTTAACAGAATGGCTGTGTATTCTTCAGAACTGCTTCCTTGTAATATGTATTTCACTGTAACTATAGGTGCTTCTTTAATTCACCTGTAACTGAAATGTTCAAACAGTTATAAAATAAATCACTGCATTGTGTCTGCAGGAAGATTTTTAAGGCTCAAAATAACCACATTAAATAATAACTGGCAATTTCTCCAGACCATATATATATATATATATATATATATATATATATATATATATATATATATATATATATATATATATATATAAAAGGTGTATTACTATACATCGAATACATCCAACAAGCAGCATGCTAAATGTCGATGAAATGTCAGAAAATGCCCATGTCAACACACAACCATTCGTGGTCCGAGACACAATATCACACATGCAAATTTCAAGTTTTAAAAAACAAAGAAAAACATCATTTTTTGCAGGGGTGGTAAGCCACCCTGTACCCCCTATGTGGAGGGCTTCCACCCACACCCCCTGCTAATGATATACAGACTAACTTTGAGGCTGAAACAAAATGGTGAAATGGTAAGATGCTGAAATCAAAATACCTACTGGCTTACATATGTGGAGAACTGATGTTGCCCCACTGCAGGACCCATGTTTGCACACATTTCTGAATTTCATCAACAGGAGAGTGATATTGCTTGTTGTCTGATTGTGTACTCCTGCAGAGTAAGTAATTAGTGTGTGTGGTATCAGCAGTTATTGTGAGGTCGACATTGTACAGTTTCAGTATTTTGACTTTTCAAGATTTTGCATTTAATATTATGATTTTCAATATACCACTATTAAATGGGTTGTCACATGCCCATATCAACATGTATATGTAGATACATAAGACACATGCAGAGATAGATAGAGGGATAGATAGATAGATAGATAGATAGATAGATAGATAGATAGATAGATAGATAGATAGATAGATAGATAGATGTAAGTAAGGTTAGATTCTGGTTACTTTTATTAGTATATCATTTGAATGATTTTAATCTTACCTGGAAGACAGCATTATCTTATCCATAGACAAGAATATGCTGTGATAATACCTGGGGTAGTATCACCTACTTTTCGCCCATTTTGTTCATGCAGGCCTGAGTCCAACCAACCTGATTGTTGTAAGGGTCTCCTTAAGTCATTCTTCTTCATACTGGGTATTCAAGGCTGAGTCTGCACCTACTGGTGCTTTATACTGTCCCAATTTGACCTGGTCAGTCCTAGTTGAAAAGTAGCCACTATATGAGTCCATACAAGGGTCTGTGCCCATGGTGCGGTTATCTGACTCCTGATAGTAGTTAGATTTGCTGGTGTAAGACTTTACCCTTAGAGATCATAGTTTGTTGTTTGCACCAAACCATGTGCAGGCCTGTCCTCCTCACATGCTGCCTTTTGCATGCACACGGTTATAGGTGGCTCAGTCTGCTTGACTCCCAATGTGTGCTGACTGATTGCTTATGTAAAACATGACACCATTGTGACTTTGCAGCTAATGACCGACATGTGATGCCTCCCTTGTTGGCTCCTCTAGAGGATAATCAGATGGGGAGTTATTTATTGTTAAGACAAATTCCTTGACCCACATGGTTCTTCATGGTCCTCATGGGATAACCTTTCCTTTAGGGATCTCCTGCAGATTATGAAGTCTTGAATGCACACTAACTTGAGCTGTGCACAAAATAAAGCAATGTCATATCTTGAGACATTTTCTCTTGAAGTCAGCCAATATGGATGCTATTTTGGAAGCCTGGAATTATCCCCTCATTAAATCTGATACATTGTGTGCATACTGTACACTTACAACTGCATTAGCATGTTGTTTTGACTACCTAAGGTTATGTCTGTGTACTTTCAGGAAGCCTCCAGTGATCCCAGAGACCACCGTTTGCCGCCTCCTCCCCACTGCTGGACAAGACAGCTCTAAACTGTGACAGGTAACCAAGATGCTGAATTCTGCTGCCATGTTGGGCCACCTAGCTCTCAACCTAGCTCTTGGCTACATGAAGCATCAGTCATGGTTACTGTTCCACCTGCCGTAGTCAGTGCTGAGATTACCTGATAATCTTACAGAGCCAGTGATAACTGAAGGATTTCTTTATGACTCCATTTATGGCTAATGTGATAGACCATGTATTTTTTTTTTTTTTTTTTTTTTTTTTGTTTTATTACAGAATATGCTATAGCTAGGCTGGCAGAATGTACTGTGTATCCAAGGAATGGTATGGTTGAGGATATTGTCCATGAGAGATGATCTAGACAGTCTTTTGCAAACTTTTCCCTTTTATGTGAAATTACTTTTTAGAAATTGGTTGCAGACTTTGCACAGTATATTATCAGGTAACAAGTAGCTGGAAGGCCAACTGTTTTTTTTTTTTTGTTTACAATCTCTCACATTCTTCAATATAATTTTCCAAGAGAAGAGAAGAGAAAGCACCTCCAGGCACTTTAGGCACAAGGATGTTTCCTCTGCCAGTCTCTGTGATGAACAGACAATTGAAGTGGTCTATTGTTGGACTTCCTTTTAAGCCTTTTAAGAAGCAGGGTTTTCCTGGGTTGGTTTGTGTGGACATCTTCCGTGAATTGCCTTTGCCTAACAAGTCAACTTTGGGAGAATAGAAAATGCTGCCTGTACATCTGAGATATATGAAGATTTGTTAAAATGGGAGAAGCATTTAGCAAAGCTGGTAGTAAAAGAGTCTTTACAATAGTTGTTGTAGCTTTCTGTTGAATGAGGTATTTGCATATTATAACACCCCTAGTTTTTGATTGGTTTGGCTAACTGTCAAACTTTAGACTGTTACCAATTAAATAGCCAGGAGTTCTGTATCTTTCACTGTTTCTGTGTTGAAACTGTTGAGTGGTCTGCTGGAGAAATCAATGGCTGACTTTGGTTTGGGAGAATAGCATTAACTTGGTTTTATTGATATTTAATATAAGTTGTGAGTTAAGCAGCTATTGTTTGAGCATGTGGGATACTGGTTGTGTATTTTTATTTATTTATTTTGAGAGAATTTGCATTGCAGATTGATGTTGGATAATCTGTATATTCTTCCAAGTTATCCGGGGGTGTTGCTTCATGCATATCATTAATGGTTGGTGGAGGTTGCTTGTTCTCCTGGGCTAGGGAAGGCCTCACCTTTGGACTGAAGCGACTAGTGAGTCTGATCCTTGTGTATCTCTCTGTCTCTCTCTATCTCTATGTCTGCCTGTCTGTCTGTCTATCTATCTATCTATCGATCTATTTATCCAAATATTTGCATTTGGGGACCAGGAAAGTCCAGTTGAAAATAACCTGTTTTCAGGAAAGGTTCAGGAAGAAAATCTCCACATACTGAATAAAATCTATTATTTTCTCAAATATGTTGCTGAGGCATGGAATTATTAGTTCAAATGTGGGACTACGAAAGATCAATATAGCTAGGATACATACAACTCTAACTCTAAGAACTATTTATATTTTAGCAATAAGTCAAATTCAGGGATGAGTAATGCAGAATTTACATACAATTGGCAAGGTTTGATCATAGTGATCAAACAAAGCCAGTTGTAGATAAATCCTGCATGATTTATACCTAGGCATGAATTAGTGCTATTATACCATGAAATGTCTTAACCTTTTCTGAATTACATCATTGGGTAAAGGGTCTTTAATCTCCTTCTGTCTGTTCTGTTGGCAGCAGCTTACAGTATAGACAGTACCAACTCCAACTGATAAGGTCATCAGAGACATCAAAACCTTTGCAGACAACTCCATATACTGACCGCTGTACTGGACATGTTTAGGGCATGTATAGGCAGAAGCATGCACAGTACATTATGCTTTGTGCTCTTTTAATATAGTATAAAATTGTTATTGGACTCCATGTGCATACAACAATTTAGCTACAGACATGAAGTCACTAAGGGATGGAGGGATAATAATGTTTTATTTGTATTTACTGTGTTAACATTTTTTAATATAGAATCAGAGTGACTGAGAATAAAAGTGAGTCGCATAAGCTTGTTACCCATGTAGGAATCTTTAAGTGATGCTATTGAATTTTTCTATGTATAGCTACTGAACTCCTTTCCATAATGAATGATTGATTTACCCTGGGCATGCTGACTGCCCTCTGCAATCAGCATGCATTTTAAATACAGATTACTTTTTCCAATTAGCATATATTTTGAATAAAATGATCTTGTTCAATCAGCATGTATTTTGAATACAAATGACCTTCACAGATTCATAGAGTTTGCAAGGTAGAGTTAGTCCATTCATCATAATTATCTTGACATTAGCCACCTTATAGGGCAGCTCCTAACTCCGGGAGGTTGAAATAAGTCAGTGCCCAGGATGAATTTATGGAAAGTTATCCAACCAGCAATGTTTGCCTCAAAGGAAGTAAGAGTATTACTCTGTTTGACATGTAATGGAAGATTATTCCAGTTATAAGGGAAGTGTTAATAAAAAACCTGTCCTTAAATCATGTCTTATTTACATGTTGATAGAGAGTCAAGCCTTTAGTTTGAGTGTTTCTAGCACCATTGGTTTGTGGTGGTGTAGCAGATCAAGGAGGGCTGGTAACAGTACAGAATGCTAAACAAAAATTAATTATTTATTAGCATTTTTTACTGGGATAGTCTGGCTGGGCATCTTGTCAATGATGGCCCAAGGAGAAAGCTTGACAGGAAAGAAAAATTCAGCATTGGAGTCAATAAAAGGCAAAGTATAGGGATAGAACTTCAATCTTTCCTTGGTAGCTAATGGTGCTGTAAATACTAAAAGAGGCATTATTTTTTTATAATTGGCCTAATCAGTTTACAGTATGAGGAATGATATCTTCTTTTAACCTAGACGAGACATGTTTAATTATTAATTGGGCTAGACAGAAGGATTTCCTGTCTAGTGATGTTATGTTGTGTTCAAAGGATAGGGAGGTAACTATAAAGGTTCCTAGCTCTGATTACCTTATCATTCTAGAGTGGGGTGCTATCTATACTGTAAGCTGCTGTCGAGATTCATTTACCAAAGGTGATAAGAATATGCTTCTCTTTATTTATTTAAGCCATTTTTAAAATCACCACTGATTTGTATAGCCTAATGTACAGAGTAAGGTCAGAGAGGAGGTTGTATGACAGCTATTAAGCCCTTGATTTGTTAAGGAAAAAAGCATTCCAGGCATTCCAATTGTGAGAAGTGGTTGGACAGGTGCATATTAAAGGGGCATTATACTCAAGGTTCAGCCTATAGAGTGCCAAGTGCAGAAGGAAGAACAATTATGTCCATCAAGCTGGTCAAGGTTGAGGGTGCTTTTAAGTTTTGCTAGGATATCACTCATTTATAGCAAATTAGCTTTTGCACAGAATCTAAGTACTGAGGTATTGAAGGATAGTTCATAAATCTTATGGTGAATGTGACTGACTTGTGGACCAATTTGGCCAGGAAGAGATTACAATTGGTGGGGAGCAGAGCTGCCCCATTATGATATGGAGCAAGTCAAGGATTTTATCACCCCTGATTGGATGTGGACTAAATGACACAGAGAGTTTGTATTAATGAAGTCCAGAAATCTCTGGGCATACATGTTTGTAGACATATAACTTTCCCAGTTTATAGAGGGATATAGGGCAACCCCCTGAACACACAACCCATAGTGAGAGACCTGGGTACTCAGGTTGATAATGTCACACTCGACCATCATGTAGCAGCAATGGTCAGAAAAGCCTTTTACTTGATTAATCTCATAAGTAAAGGGAATGCATCCAAAAAAAGGAGGTTATTACCTCTTTATACTCCTCCCTCATTACACCAATAATTGAGTATAATGCCCCATTTGGTATGAACCTCTCCAAACATCTGCACCAACTGAAAAGGCTACAGAAATATCTCACAAAGAGAAGCTATGGCCTCCAACACCTGTCCCATGTAGACCCTGCCCTACTAGAGATGCTTCATATTCGTAAGTCTAATTCCTCATGCATTGCCTGCTCAAAAGGCCTGAATCAAATATGTGACATCAACAAAACCTGCTGGAGAGACAGGTTTGTCTCCAGAGGCTGTCCCGTCTCTGGAATAGACTTTCCATACACATCAAACAGAGTACCTCGCTAACCCTCTTCAAGCGCAACCTTGATGAATGGATGGGAAACCACAAATTTGTCCCAGGGGTTCCACCTGTGTCTCTCAGTGACAGGGGCGACAAGTGCTGATTGAGGTTTATTTTGGGGAATAAACTCTTGGCTAGTCTTTTAAGGCCCCCAGGACCAGTAGCCTAGTAACCTCCTATGATAATTGAATTCTCCTAGGAGAATGGTGCTTGGCTTAATACATCAAAGGTAAAACATTTAGGTTGTATAATAAGTAGGGGAATTGTCATGCTTGTAAAAGAAAAATGAGAAGTAGTTAGAAACTGTCCTTCTTCAAGCAATAAGAAGTACGTAAAGATATTCTAGAAGTTACCTGGGTACTATTGAACATTTGTCCCCTGTTTTGTATCAAAAGCATGCCCTTTCACAGATCAAGTAAAAAGGTTGATGAGTATTAAAGTAAAGTGAGCGCTAATACCAGACAATGCTATTAAGCAGATAAAGGAAGTATTGTTTTCAAGGCCTGTTTTAGTATCTTCAGATTTTAGCAAGCCTTTTAGAGTTTATATTGATTCCTGTGGGCAGTGTTATCACAGAAGATTGTTAGAGAAAACACCCCCATATGTTTTCTAAATCATAAGATAAGAAGGATGGGAGCCAAATATCGCACTACCAAGATGGACAGATTATCAATTGAGTAGAGTACAGCAGAGGTCACGGTCCACGCACTACAATTTTGATGCCCTACCTTGGGCTCAGAGATATTCTATTGGGTTTGAGTCTGAGTGTCAAAAGCTGAGTCAGTGTAGCACTGTGGCATGAATCTACACAAGTACTATGTCAAACTGAAATAAAACTGACATAAAATAATTTAAATAATACTATTGGAAATATTGTATATAAAACTGTATATAAAACTGTTGTGCTAACATTTTATAAAAAAATGTTACTTTAAATAAGCTATTCCTTTGAGAAAAACAGAACATCAATTTTCTACTTAAAGTAGGCTTACACAGGTGTTTTGGATAATGAAGCCAATCAATGGAGTAGAAAAATGGAATGCTGAAGTTGGGTGGCAGATTTTTTTCCTATAGCAGCAGCTCTGTGTGAAGCATTGTAGCTAAAAAGAGACCTTGAGGAAAATACCTGAAAGAGCCTGGAAATCCTTTTCTGCCACAGGAACACCAGAAGAAAAAGAGCTGCTGAGGAGTTCAGAGGCAGTTTTGTAAATGAGACTGTGTGTCCCCGCTGTAAGGGACTATACATAAAGGTACTTTAAGTTTTTTGTCATTCCATGTGATTATTTGGAAAAAGCCTACATTTTTTTGTGTTTGTATGCAATAAAGCCATGCTATTTTATTGTCTAGTGGCCTCTGCTCTTGGTAGCAAAGTGGTGCAAACAGAAGCATTGCTGCCTCACAGCAAGGAGTTCTCCACTATAATTCTCAGCTGGGGTACATTCTATGAGGAGTTTGTATGTCCTCTCTGTGTCTGTGTTAGTTTTCACCAGGTATTGCACTTCTTTCCTAAAGATGTGTTAGACAGAGTAGCAAATCTAAATTATCCCTTGGTGTGTGTGTGTGTGTGTGTGTGTGTGTGTGTGTGTGTGTGTGTGTGTGTGTGTGTGTGTGTGTGTGTGTGTGTGTGTCTATGTGCGTGTATGTGTACTGGAAGAAGTGCAGTGTATGAATGGTGGTGACTGTTCACAGGATCTCTACAGTAGTGAAATGTCACTGACTCGTAAGCAATTTTTCAACAACATGCACCCACACAGACACACACACACACACACACACACACACACACACACACACACACACACACACACACACACACACCACTAACTTTATCCCCTTTATCTCTCCCCATTTTGTTGCAGTTTTCAAAAGACCCATAGTTTGACATCTGCAGGTACCCAAAATCTCAACTGGTTCTTTGGCCTAATGCCACAGCAAAATGGTTGTCCAAAATATTCTTGCTTAAGTCAGTAGAAAATGCAAATCCCAGTCTTGTAGACTTTTCCCAGTGCAACCATTAATATATACATACTGTTTTTTTTTTTATTATTCATAAAACAGACTGAAGATGTACCCATTATTTCAGTGAAACCCCTTAGCTTTAGCTTAAGGCCAAAAACAAAAAAGTCGCAGTTTACTGAAAAAGTTTATTAAGACTCCATTTACTTGATGGAAACATGCTACACTGGTGAATTTCAGGCAACAAGTTATAATTTCTGGTAGGTCATCCGTAATTAATTCTGGGCTACTATACTATTTTAACATGTAACAGGGATGCCTTGCCTTACACAACACACATTGAATGATTTGTGACATAATTTTCTGCTTATGGGGTATTGTAATCTCAAGACTGAGGACATCAATCTCACTGTTTTTCATGCATTTACTTGCTAATTTCTTTATTGAGATAATTTAGCAGAAGGCAGGCTTGTCACAGAAGATCCTAATTTCTACTGCTGTTGAAAGAATGGGAGATCAAGGTGCCTTCTGGGAGATTGTGGTGCCTTCTGGGTGATTGAGGTACCTTCTTCTTCACACTGATGTAGTCACAGACATTCAAAGCTAAGCAATTACCTGGACAGGGAATGAAAAGCAGGTCTCTCTTTGTCTTCGTGTCTCTGTAGCTGAACTGCTTTGTCAGCAACAGTTTGATCTTTGCTATGTTTTATCAAGTAGCTTAGCTAACTAGCACTTTCATGTTCTGCTGCAGGCAGAAACACAGGGCAAGACAGAAATGTAGTCGCCGCCAATTCAGTTGTATACCAGAGGTCAGCATATGCTTTAAATTATGTATGGCTTTTTTATTTTACTTCCATTTCAAAGACAGACCTATGCGGCAAACTGTCAAAATTCTAGAAAAGAAGAGCTTAAAGGCTTAGGCTAAAGACTTTGTCACTGCCTTCTTTCTATTTTAAATATATTCTCTAATCAAGGAAATGGGAAATGAATGAATGAATCAAAAGGGCTGTTATAAAAAGCCACTGGCTGTTAAGACTTGTTCTTAATGTAAGCATGCATGGAAATTTGCTATAAATAAGCACAAATGATACAGTGACACATGTAGACATTCCAAAAATACATACACATATCATGATGATTAATTCATAAATCATGACTTGTAGTTTTCAAAATATTTGTTTTATAATTAGCAAATGTTTTTGTCCATTTACTTTAGCCATCAGTCAGCAGGCCTGACTATGTAAAATAGTTGAAAGGACACAGTTTCACAGAGTTGCAAAGTGCATGATTATCTTTTACAAAATAAAGAAACCTACCAGTGTGTGTGTGTGTGTGTGTGTGTGTGTGTGTGTGTGTGTGTGTGTGTGTGTGTGTGTGTGTGTTTCTATAATCTAAATTTACACATACTTATTTGTTCTCTGTTGCTTCATTCTTAAAAGTGCAGTTAGTTTGCTCATGGCAAATAGCTGCTCTGTTTCTTGCTTATCTTAAAGTTTGGTGAGGGCTATCCAACTGACATGATTTGTTTTTTTTCCTCTGTTCTTTGTACCACAGTGGACAGTGACCACAATGAACAGCACATTCTCAGCACAATAACTCCAGGTGCTATAAATCATTATCTTATAGCTTGCTTTTAGGAAAAGTATCCATGTTTCTTTTTCACTGCTATGATAAAATGGTACTTTCAAAACTTCTTCCAAAAAGATAGCTAAATTAAATGTTGTTATGCTTCTAGTTATAGTTCCTATATACTCTTTCATCAATAACATTCCTCTGCCAGACCTGTGAGACCTGGCTTCATAGGTTTCCATCTGTTCTGTAGTGCCTGGTTTAGATCCGCATATATGTTCCTAGATCCCCATATATGTCATGTATGGTCATGGTCAAATTAATAAACAATTTTGGTTTCTCCTTGTTGAAAGATTAAAAAGGTATTTTTTTTAATATTTAAAGTTTCTTATTAGAAACTAATGGTAGTGGCTTCTGTGACACCCGCATCCTTGCCCAGCAATCAAGGAGCCTCAGTCATCACCACTAACACCAGTGAAGGGCATCTCATATAGGAGGAAAGGATAACAAATACACACAGTAAAGTGCAATTTCCCTTAAGAGCACACAGAGATCACAGTCAGTCCGGGGCTGGTTGCTCCCTTGCTCTCCAGGTCCCCAATAATACTCCCCACTGGCACAGCTATAAGGTCCAGATCAGAGCCTAGTTGGCAAGCTAAAACCTCCAGCACCCTCTCTGTCCAACCAGTGTTTCATGTCCCTGCCTAAGTAGCTCACACACACACACACACACACACACACACACACACACACACACACACACACACACACACACACACACTTTAAGAAGAGTTTATAAAACCACACAGACACTCCTGGGGAAGTCTGGCACAGGTTCTCCAGCTGTGCCCCTTTTTCCCAGACTACATGGTAGTACCAGCTGCCACCACCCACTAATATTTATCAGCTACTCAAAGGCCCTAAAAAGGGTATCCAATTATTACTGTGCAATGTTATTATCCAATTGGTAGTATAGCCCAGGGCTAAAGCTATTGAAGTGGCTTTGTACAATTTACCAAAGGCATGCAAGTACTCTAAAGAGCTTAAATTATCTCTACAAAAACAGCCACAGTTTAAAGGGTTGGAAAATATTTAATAAATAGTCAAAACACAAGACAATACTTTTTACTACACGGTGCTAGTCAAGAGTTCAGAGATCACAGACAAATACTTAAAATAATTCAGTAGTACAGTTCTGACATCACAGAAAAACACTTAGTATAATCTTTCTAGTTTCTAGCTATTTCTAAGAGAAAATATAAGTCTAACATAAACTTGCATATAGAGTAAGACAGTGCTGGTGAGTTGGATGGTCAAGACAAAAATGCTTAATGCTCTCTGATTCTCTCTCTTTTTAAAATCACATTCCTGGTTCATATTACATCATTCTTCACACTTCCCTGGGTTCCATTACATAATTCTTCACAATTCCCTGAGTTCCCAGTCTAACAGAAACTACATTTACATTCTTCGCCTCTGGGCAGAAACCAGAGCAATAAAGGACATTTATGCATGCAAATTCTGGCCATTAGCTCTGGCCTTAAAACAATAGGCAGAATGCCTTACTCTAGACTTACTGGCTCAGAGTTTTAACATCAAAGGGTCATAACATGCTTTACTTGGTCAATAGAATGCACTGATGTTACATTTTTTCCAGTTCCACATGTAACACTATTTTTATCATTTAAGACAACAAGCCTGTGGTTTACATTAATACTTACAGATGACAGAATTATCTCCAAAATTCTATCTTGGTAGGCTGGCAGCCTTCATCTATCTTCACCCAATGTTCACATATCTCCCCCTGGAGAACTCAAGCTAGTTTTTCAAGTGACCATTGAGAAACACTGCTTGAGGTAGTTAGGTCTATCTGAGTGTACCTTGCCCCATTCCCTGTACTGAGAGCCCATCTGCATTGGCATTGCTAATCCCACTGCGGTGCTGCACGGAGATATCATATGCTTGCAACCCCAGGCTCCATCTTAGTAACTTGGCATTTTGCTGGCTTACTCTGTTTAACCATGTTAGGGGGTTGTGATCTGTCACAACAGTGAATTTCCTTCCATACAGATAAGGCTGAAGTTTCTGCATTACCCACACTATGGCTAGACATTCCTTTTCTACAGCTGCATAGCATTCCTCTTTGTGTTGGAGCCTACAACTGAGATAAACCACTGGGTGCTCTTCTCCTTCTGAAGAAATCTGGCAAAGTACAGCCCCCACCCCATGATTCAAAGCATCCACCTGCACAACAAATTCTTTGCTGTAATCTGGACTGGCTAACACAGGGGGTCCTCCCAAAGCTTTTTTAAGCTTCTGGAATGCCTGCTCACATGCTGGGGTCCACACTACCGTATCTGGCCTGTTCTTCCTTGTCAGGTCTGTGAGGGGAGCAGCTATGGTACTATAACTGGGGAAGAACTTTCTGTAGTACTCTGCTGTCCCTAAAAATGCCCTCACCTTCTTTTTGGTAACAGGTGCAAGCCACGCCTAAATGGCTTCCACTTTGGCAGGTTCTGGCCTTACCTTACCACTCCCCATGCTATGTCCTAGGTAGGAGATCTCTGCCAAACCCACCTGACATTTGCTCGGCTTAATGGTCAACCCTGCCCTCTGTAGTCTGCCGAGCACCTCACTGTCATGCTGAGGGTGCTCTGGCCAGGAATGGCTGTAGATGGCAATATCATCTAGGTAAGCAAGGGCAAACCCTCCTGCTCCTGCTAGGATATGATCAAAAAGCCTCTGGAAAGTTGCCGGTGCATTCTTCATCCCAAAGGGCATTTTTGTGAACTCATACAAGCCAAAAGGAGTCACAAAGGCTGACTTCTCTCTAGAACTGGGAGTCAAGGGCACCTGCCAGTAACCCTTGATAAGATCAATGGTTGTAAAATACTTAGTTCCACCCAGCTGCTCTAGGGCCTCATCTGTCCTAGGCATGGGGTAAGCATCTGACTTTGTGTGACTATTTAATTTCCTGTAGTCCACACAGAACCTGGTACTACCATCTTTCTTTGACACCAGCACTGCTGGGGAGGCCCAGGGACTGTTGGATTTTTGAATCACCCCTAGTTCCAACATCTCATGTACCTCCTCCCTCAGAGTCTGTTTGACTCTCTCAAGCACTCTATAAAGGGCCCGCCTAATAGGCCTTTGGGGTCCTTATTCCACCTGGTGTTTCCCCAGGTGGGTGCACCCTGATTTCCCAGTGAACATGTCCCCAAATTGCTGCAACACTGCTCGGATTTCTTGAACCTGGGTAGGAGATAGCTACTGGGACATTGCTACCCCTTCCACTGAGGTGTCAGCCCGAGCCTAACTGAGGAGATCAGTCCCCAGATCTCCAATCCACTGTAAATTCTCAGCACAAGGGCCTCCCTATCATGTTTATATCACGTTATTGAAAGATGAAAATAGCGAACGCTATTTCATCGGCCTCAAAACATCTAAACATGAAAATATCGAACATTCAGAACAGAGAATTTTTTCCCCCATGGAAAAAATTTGCTGCTCCGAAACACATACACACAATACAAGCACATCAAACAAACAACAACCACATGCATACACTTAAATTCCTACATCTAACGATAACTAAACTAAACATACACTACTATCTACCCACTTACCCTAACCCAAACTCTAACCCTAAGGTCCGTCACTATCGCACACTTACCTAACCCGCGCCCTAACCATAACTCATTTAATCCGCCCCTAACCCTAACGTGCAAACAATTGCACACTTATCTGAACCCAACCCATAACTTTCCACCACAGTGCTAAGAATAGCAAAGCCACAGAAATGGCCAACCGAATTCTTTCCCAAGTAAATAATTTGCTGTTCTGCAGCTTTGCTCTTCTTAGAGTTCACTGAATAGTGTTCGATATCAGAAAATTTGAAGTTTTAATACTTCGATGTTATGATATAGAGCCTCCCTATCATGGTAATGTTTCATCATGTTAACATGGTACAATTTGTGCCCCTGCCTTCTGCCTAGCAGTTTCACCATGTAATTAACATCACTTACCTTTCTTACCACCTTGTAGGGTCCCTCCCAAGCTGCTTGCAGCTTGTTGTGTCTGACAGGAATGAGAACCATTACCTGCTGCCCCACAGCATACTCTCTAGCTCGAGCATTCCTGTTATACTATACCTTTTTCTGTTGTTGGGCTTCTGCCAGGTTCTCCTGGACCAAGCCCATGAGCTCCCTGAGCCTTGTCCTGAGGTTCAGGGCATATGCCACAACAGACTCCTTGTGAGACTCGCACTCACCTTCCCACTCATCTTAAATCTAGAGGTCCCCTCACCCTATACCCATGCAGCAACTCAAAGGGTGAAAAACCTGTCAATTCCCGAGGAACCTCTCTGTAAGCAAACAACAAATGGGGCAAATATTTATCCCACTCCCTCTTAAACTGATCTGCAAATGCCCGTAGCATGGACTTGATTGTTGAGTTTAACCTCTCAACAAGACCATTAGTCTGGGGATGGTAGGGGGTGGTCTTCATGTGCTTCACCCAACAGGACTTCCACAGACAAGCCAGCAGGTCTGACATGAAATTGGCACCTCTGTCAGTCAGTATTTCGTTTGGGAAACCTACCCTGCCATAAATTTCTAACAAAGCATTTGCCACCTTCTCTGCCTCAATGGAGGACAAAGCCACTGCCTCAGAGTACCTTGTAACATATTCCACTACCACTAGGATATACTTTTTCCCTGTGGAACTTGGGGTACTCAGAGGACCCACAATATCCATAGTTACCCTCTGAAATGGCTCCTCAATCACAGGCAAAGGCATCAAAGGAGCTCTCACCTTGTCTCCTGCCTTGCCTATCTTTTGGCACTGCTCACCAGTCCTGCAGTACCCTGTTACATCTCTGGAAATTCCAGGTCAATAGCAGTTCTGCATAATATGCCTCTGTGTACGTTTTATGCCCATATGACCTGCAAAGGGAATATCATGGGCTATGGCTAGAAGTGCCAGATGATAGGCTCTAATCACTATCAACTGCTGTACTCTCTCACATTCTAGTCCTCCCTCAGGGGTCTCTGTATAGTAACCCTTTGTCCCAGTATACAGATTCCCCCTTTCCTTGAGAATCAGGTGCCTCCCTTGCTACCTGCCTCAGGCCTTGCAATGTAGGCTCTGAGAGTTGAGCCTGTCTCAACTCTCTCCTTGTAACCCTTCCCAGCTCCCCTTCCACAGGAAGTCTGGCATCCTCTGACAGTGGTGCCTCATTATCAGCATAGGTACTACTACTCACCTCTACCTTTGCAGTCACTCTGTCCAAGGGACTATCAGTACCCCTAAGCAGCTGTGGTTCCCCTTCAGTCTCATGCTACAGGTTAGCTCCCTCCCTGAAGTAACCACCTCACCAGTCCTAGTTGCAAATATGCAGTCTGTCTGGGTCTCCCCCAGGCTACCAGACCTATCTGCTTGTCTCCAAGCCTGACTGTATGTAACTGCACAAGCACAGGGTACTGCACTATCCAAATCCTTCCCTATCAGGACATTTGCAGGATGGTAGTTTGGTACGCTTGTTGTCTCAAGACAACCTACTATTGGCATTTTGTCTTTCACACTTACTGGTTCTCTCACCTTTTGTTCCTCACCTTGTCTCAGTGGACACCTGTATGCCACATGGCCTCACTGGTTGCATTCAAAACATTTAACCCTAGCTCCTGGATGTGTACCTGGACTAGTGGCTTCCCCTGCTACTGGCAGTTTCTGTTGGGGCAGTCTGTGCTGCCCACCATGGGCTCCTTTAGACTCATGAGCAGTACTGGGGGGGTTCCTTTCCTTTGCAGGGCTGCCCTGCTTGCCAGGTATAGGTCTCTCTTCTTCCCCAACTCATCTGAAGTGGCACATTGTCTATCAGCTAACCAGATCCTCATGTCCTCAGGCAAAGTGGTAAGGGTTTGTTCACTCATCAAAAGGTCTGCCAGCCCTTCAAAAGTGGTGACCTGACATCCACTCACCCACCTATGGAAATAAGTGCTCAGTTCAACAACATATTCACACACACTGTCATCTGCCTTGCATCTATGCTTATGAAACCTTTTCCTATAACTTTCAGGTGTTAGCTTAAACAATTCTAACAAGTGATTTTTAACAGCAGTATAATCAAAACATTTTTGACAAAACAGTTACAGCTTTACCATGGAGTAAGGGGGTCAGGAACTGTACACAGAGCCTTTGGTCAACACCATACTGTTTGCATACCCTCTCAAACATATGAATGAAACTATCAAAATGATCCCCCTCTTTAAACTGCAGAAGAAATTTCCTGACCTTTTGTGCTTCTTGGGTCCAGTTACTCCCTTCCCCATTACCTCTATGACTCTGGTGAAGAATCAGCATCTCCTTCTCATCCTATCTCTCCCTCTCCTTTTCCTCAGCTTCCAGGCGTAGCAGTTTCTCATTCTCCTCAGCCTGCAAACGTCGCAGTCTCTCCTTGTCCTCACTCTCCAGACGCCTTACTCTCTCAGCTGCTTCTAGTTCCAAATGCCTGGCCTTCAACTCAAGTCTCTTTAGCTCCAGATGAATTTTTAAGTCCTCTGCAGAAAGGTTGAGCTGTCCATTCTCTGAGGGTATTATATCTCCACTGCCAGTCTGATTGTCTTCCTGGTTGCTGTTTTCTGATGCAGCTGTAACCAAGGCTGCAATCAGGTCTGCCTTAGTCAGGTTTCCATGCACCAGTCCCCTAGCCTGGCACATTTCAGCCAGCTGGCTCCTTGTCAGCTTTCCATACTCCTCTGCTAACATGCTGCCTGCTCTCCCTGACTAACTAAACTAACAAAAGAAATAAAACAATCGTAATCTGAACTCTGAGTATTCACTGAGCGGCTGATTTAGAGTACAAAACACCTTCAGAGCTCACTGTACACAAGCTACAGGAATCAATTAAGGAGCCTCAATCCTCACCACTAACACCAATGAGGGGCATCTCATATAGCAGGAAAGGATAACAAATACACAAAGTAAAGTGCTATTTCACTTAAGAGTACACAGAGATCACAGTCAGTCTGGGGCTGGTCTCTCCCTTGCTCTCCAGGTCCCCAATAAGACTCCCCACTGGCACAGCTATAGGGTCCAGATCTCAGCCTGGTGGGCAAGCTAAAACCTCCAGCACCCTCTCTGTCAAACCAGTGCTTCGTGTCCCTGCCAAAGTAGCTGATACACAAACACACACACACACACACACACACACACACACACACACACACACACACACACACACACACTTTGAGAAGAGTTTATACAACCACACAGATACTCCTGGGGAATGCTGGTACAGGTTTTCCAGCTATGGCCCTTTTTCCCAGACTATATGGTAGTACCAGCTGCCACCACCCACTAATATTTATCAGCTACTCAAAGGCCCTTTAAAGGGTGTCCAATTATTACTGTGCAATATTATTATCCAATTGGTAGTATAGCCCAGGGCTAAAGCTATTGAAGTGGCTTTGTACAATTTACCAAAGGCATGCAAGTACTCTAAAG
The DNA here is from genome assembly GCF_019279795.1 of Protopterus annectens. Classification (NCBI taxonomy): domain Eukaryota; kingdom Metazoa; phylum Chordata; order Ceratodontiformes; family Protopteridae; genus Protopterus; species Protopterus annectens. The sequence continues at coordinate 1,387,488,505 of NC_056733.1, read as the reverse complement.
AGATTAAATTATCTCTACAAAAACAGCCACAGTTGAAAGGGTTTAAAATATTTAATAACAAATAGTCAAAACACAAGACAATACTTTTTACTACACAGTGCTAGTCAAGAGTTCAGAGATCACAGAGAAATGCTTAAAATAATTCAGTAGTACAGTTCTGACATCACATAAAAACACTTAATATTTCTAGTTTCTAGCTATTTCTAAGAGAAAAAGCAAGTCTAAGATAAACTTACATATAGAGTAAGACAGTGCTGGTGAGTTGGATGGTCAAGACAAAAATGCTTAATGCTCTCTGATTCTCTCTGTTTTTAAAATCACATCTGTGGTTCACATTACATCATTCTTCACACTTACATGGGTTCCATTGCATCATTCTTCAGACTTCCCTGGGTTCCCAGGCTAACAGAAACTACATTTACATTCTTCACCTCTCGGGAGAAACCAGAGCAATAAAGGACATTTATGTATGCAAATTCTGGCCATTAACTCTGGCCTTAAAACAATAGGCAACATGCCTCACTCTAGACTTACTGGCTCCAAGTTTTAACATCAAAGGGTCACAACATGCTTTACTTGGTCAATAGAGTACACTGTTGTTACATTTTTGATCAGTAGAGTGCACTGTTGTTAATTTTTTTCCAGTTGCACGTGTAACACTATTTTTACTATTTAAGACAACAAGTCTGTGGTTTACATTAATATTTACTGGCTCCAAGTTTTAACATCAAAGGGTCACAACATGCTTTACTTGGTCAGTAGAGTACACTGTTGTTACATTTTTGGTCAGTAGAGTGCACTGTTGTTAAATTTTTTCCAGTTGCACGTGTAACACTATTTTTACTATTTAAGACAACAAGTCTGTGGTTTACATTAATATTTACAGATGACAAAATTATCTCTAAAATTCTATCTGGTTAGGCTGGCAGCCTTCATCTATTTTCACCCAATCTTCACAGCTTCCTAGTTAAATGTTGATGACAGAAGTTGCAATAAAAGATTTGATATCTGAAAAACAACTGGAGAGAATGAAGTAGACTGAGAGACTGTGCCCAGCCTGAAAATGGTGATGATGGGAGAAGGAGTTATGCTAGCTTAACACTTTATTACACATTAAAACCTTAGAAGGGATTTTGCTTAACTTGAAACACTTACCATGATGTTGATTGGATGTGCTAAAAGACTCCATGCTTGTGAAGGGGCTGATTCATAACTTTTTACATGACCAATATGATATCATGTTGCCAGTAAAAAGTGCATACAGTAGAGCAATTTGGGAAATCTGTTCAAACTAATGAGCAGTTGGTAATACTAGAAGATTATGCAAGGCAGAAGAATATAATGATGAATGGATTAGGTAAGGATGAGGAAGGGACAAATTGTTTGGATGAACTTGGTTTGGATTCAGAATTAGGAACAAATTGATTGGATGACATTAGTTTGGGTTCACAACTAAATCACTGTGGATTGAAATAGGATACCAGTTGACATTATTTTTGGATAATGAAAGCATGTTAAACCTCAAGTTATATTTGCACAATCTGTGTCATTGTGATGAACAGGTAGGTAATCTCCTGCCACCAATTAAAATGTGATAGACACTGGCTAAAGGCCATAACTCGCACATGGCTGTCATCAGTACTTATTGTTATATGGAAACAGCAATACAGGGATTTAAATGCCACCATGAATATCCTTTAACATTCAAAAGGTAACTGGCCATAAGGATACATGGAGCATATGAACTGCTGCCATGGATAATAGCTAGCAAATGCCATGCAAAAATAGACTCCACAATACATAGCTACAGATCAAAGTTATAATTGCTAGCTCCCTACTGGTTTGTTCACCTCATAATTAACCCACTACCTTTGAATCCACAATTACAAACACTGACTGGAACTCAACCAGAAGTACTTTGTAAACCCAACACTATATTTTTCCTCAGAAGGTAGAAGTAAATGGTGGCTTACCAGAACCAAATCTTCTTTTCCAAGCTTATTATACTCTTTCCAAGTTAGTCAAACCTAACAGACAAAATCAAGGTTAGCTGTTAAATACTGAAATGATAGAAAATAGTTCTAAACAATCACCATTTTCACCCTACCAAGCAAAATTTTGTATATAAGTAAACTTTATAATTCATTAAGCAAACAAAATATATTTGTTTTATATATATATATATATATATATATATATATATATATATATATATATATATATATATATATATATATATATATATATATATATATATATAGGATCCGTACAGATCCCCAACTGCATTTTTCACTGTATCCTTAATCAATGAACACACTTGCGCAAAAGTGCTGCTCATCGAAGCAGCACTTTCGCGTAAGTTTGTGTGTAGTGCCGGTCATACTACGGTGCAGATAAGGGAAGATTCCCTTTTCCCCACTGTAGTGCGACCTTGGAGTGAGGATATTAAAGTAGGGGGGTGCAGGGGGACTTGCCCCCCTGCATAACAGTAGATTTATTGTTTTGTTTTTTTTTTAACGCACTTTAACGAAAGTGCTTTTTCGGTGAGAGCACTTTCGTTAAAGTGTGTTCGGTGATTGTGGATTTGGACTATTGAACTTTCGTTCAATAGTCCTAGATATATATATATATATATATATATACACACACACACACACACACACACACACACACACACACACACACACACACACACACACACACATATGTTTGTTGTGTGTGTGTGTGTACACATATATTGAAGCAAGAATAGCATTTTCCCAGTTTATTATAGTGCTCTTCAGATATCTCCATTTTCCAAGAATCAAATTATTTATTTATTTTATTTTACATTTGTTAACCAGGGGAGTCTGTCTTCCCCGATAGGTCACGCTGCCCTTTTGATTGGTTGCTGGATTCTTGAGTCTACACAGTGCACTACCAGCTAGATATACCCTGGCTTTCCTATCAGTCTTAACAAGTGCTTGACATAGTTCACAAGCATTATTGTCTCTTTTTACATCGTTTATAATATCTAGCTAATAAACATTTTGTATAGGCCACTTTGTTGTACATTTTATACTTATATGGCTTGTCAAGGGAAAATTATGGTTTATGGTAGAAGTGTGTGAAGATAGGCCCTTAATACTGCCATATGATGCATAATTTCTCTTTGCAGTCTTCTCCAATTCTCCTTCTTATAGATGTCCGCTACTTTTTAAAAAGTCTGCCTCATATAAGGACTTAACTGCTATCAACCATTTTTCCCAGTGGAGGTCTGGTATATTGTAACAGCTGTGGCTCTAAGTCCAGTTTTTCTCAATCATCACTCTCTTTTTTTTATTTGTTTAAGCGGCCACATTTCCAGCCTTTATTAGAGGTGTGGATAGTGGCTTATCCCACCACTGCTATCTTTCCCATATGATAGCCTCCAAGCACGATAGCATGTAATCGCATTTACAAAGGGTATTGTGTTATAAAGTAATTCCCTGTTAGAATATCTGCTAGGATGTCATTAAACACTGCCACTTGTCTCAATACCCCAATCCCATATGAAATGAATGCTAACCAATGACAGCAGAAAAGATATTACTTCCATTGCTCTAAATGGAGTGGAATGCCACGGAAGGTGATATTTCACTCCAATAACTGCAGACTTAACTGCAAGCTCAGCAAGTTTTAAATGATACAGTATCTATTCCATCAGAGGGCATAGGCCCTAATTAAAGTCTGGAATATTTGCAGTTTCAAGATGAGTGCCCTCACAGAAGACATTCTCAGTATCATATTACAGGACAAACATAAGAGTGAAAGAATGATATGAGAAAAACATAAAGCTTATGTTTTACAGCAGAATGCAATGAAAATAGCAGCAGTTGAAGAGAATATGTGAGTAAAATTCAGTAGTCATATTTGTTGCATAGATTAGTATGTGGTAAATGAGACCTGAGACAATTCTAAAAAGATATTTTAAGAGATATCAAAGATTGCATGATTAAGACTGAGGTGAAATTGAGTGTTGTCTTAGTATGAGAGATGCTGTCATATTATGGTTATAGAAGGAAGAAGGATGGAGAGGAGGGGTTTATAAGAAAAGTGATGGGTAGGGTGTTTGCAGGTATCGTAGGTGAGTAGGGAGGAAAGAGATAGATAGAGGAAAGGTCTGCAGAGATGAATTAAATAAGGCTGGGTAGTGGGGAAAACAAAAAGGAGTGGAGTAGAGGGTAGAGAAGTGTGATGAAGGGGTAAGTGAAATATAGTGAGTAAGTTCAGCCAGGATTGGCACAGGAGGAGGTCCAAGATTTTGTAAAGCATTCTTTTAGGAGGCCTTTAAAGGTGGGTAGGTTAGAAATAGTTCTGGTGGTTAGATGTTAAAAGTTCCATTTTTTGCTACTGAGTATGAATATAGGCTTTGTCTGGGGGATTTATTTGGTATTTTTATGATGAGCATTTGTTTATCTTCCAATGTAAGAGTTCTTTTTGGAAAATACATGTTGATTAAAGGGCTAAGAGCTGGGCAGGCTAATGGTTTTTGTATGAGTTTATGTGCTGTTATTAGTTGAGCATAGTCATATTTTACTGGTTCAGATTATATTACTTGCTGTGCCAAAATAATTAATTATAATGCATTTATTACAATCCCTGACAAATATTATGAATCTATTCTAATGTAAGCAACAACAGATTGTCTTTGATGCCTGTAGACACTGTCATCCTTTCCAAAAGTTATTCATAATACATCCTAAAGGAAGTTACAAATGATACCAGGCATCTATGTGCATTAGATAATAATTTGTCATCATGGAGATAGGTATTTGATAAATCATTGTGGTATTTTATTTAGTTTACCACATTAAAGTCATTGGTACTCAAGAGTGCTTAGTCATCACTCTTGTTTGAGGACAAGACTATAACCTGATGTCACTAAATTAATAGACATATGGAATAAACATGTCTGGTACGGTGTGCCAAGCAAAAAGATGGGGATCTCACCCTCATGCCAATTACAAATTAAAAAATGATAAGATTTGAATCATAAGGGAACTGTTTCTTATTGCAGCCAACCATGTTACAGTACAAACTGCAATCATAACACACTAGGTGTACACATTATATGTTCTTCACAAATCAAAACCCAATATCCAGCAGAAGTTAGAAACTTTCCCAGATACCACACAATATTCTCAAGTAGATAATGAAGTGCCTTAAAAACCAGAGATTGGTACATTTATGAGAAAATCCATGACACAGAGACACTGGGATTCTGAGAAATGCAATATGGATAACATATACTTCATAATTTCATCATTAATGTATGCACGTGTAAAGAGCCAAGGTTTTGGAATGGAAAGTACTAGGTTGTCCCCCAATTGATTGGAGACATGACTAATATTGCAGTTATCACTCTAACACACTTAATGAATCAGTCAGATACACTGAAGAAGAGGTGAGGTGCAATACATCATCTGAAAACAGTGAAGAGGAAATAAAATAAGGTAAGAGTGCTATGGGGTAAGGAAGAGCAAAGCACACCACTTGACTGCCACATCACCAGACCAGGCAAACAGTATCAATTTAATTTAATTTAATTTACATTTGTTGACCGGGCTAATCCAGCTGGATATATGTCCATTTTCAGTGGAGGCCCGGGGAGAAAAGCTCCACAAATTACAACAACATAAAAGGTCAAGACAAAGACAATAACAGTATAATTTGGTACATAAGTTTTAACAATTATAGTACAAGCCTAAGATTATATATTTTATATTTCAGTAGGAAAAAGGAAAAAATTATCTAAGAATAGATGAATAAGACTAATACATTTGTATTAGAAATGGTGTAGTACAAATCTTTATAACATATTACAAAATTAGATACACCTAGTAATTTATGATAAGAGATACTGAGGTCTCACAAAAACCTAAGAAAGAAAAACACTAGAGATCAATAGAGTATAGAAGAACAGCAAACAAGGATGGATTTCTAGTGTTATTTAACACATAGGTTGTGATACTATATGAAGGTGTTTGATCATTCCACTGTATATACTTATTTACATGAGAAAAAATCCTAAGCAAGGTTAAGCTCACTAAAAATTAGTGAGACAACACAAGATCATAATAGGCTAGGAATTGTGGTTGTCTAGTTAATAGTTAGGTACTTAGTCTGGGTTAACACAGGGGCATAGCCAGTGTGATTTGAGGTAGGGTTTAAGCTTGCTTTTAAATAAGCTGACAGAGGATATTGAGGTTAGCTGGCTTGGGAGGATGTTCCAGGCTTTACCTACTGTATTGGAGAACAAGGTGTCACCAGCTAAGTTGTTGGATTTTGATATTTGTACAAGTAGGTTATTAGCTGAGCATAAGGTCTTGAGGTTATTATAGGGGATGACTAGGGATGTAAGTATGGGTGTATTTTGAGGTAAATATAGGATCTTATGGGCTACTATTAACTGATTGAAAAGTATTAAATTTGGCAGCTCTAACCACCCTAACTGATTCAGATTGATACAGTGATGAGTTCTATAGGAGGACCCAGCTGCAAATCTGGCAATATTGTTGTAGGAGGATGTAAGTTTGCTCAGATTACTTCTACATATTTTGGTATAGATAGGGGAGGCATAGAGCAAGGTAGAGATGAGGTGGGTACGAGCAATAGTAACCCTGGCTGGAGGTGTAAGAAAGGGTTTTATTCTATAGAGGGAACCTAGTTTCTTGTTTACTATTTTTATGGTGTTATTAATGTGAGGTTCAAAGGACAAGTTGTTATCTATTAGTACCCCGAGTAGTTTGGTGGTTGGTCCCGGAGATATTATAGTTCCATCATTTGAAGTAATAGTAAAGTTAAGTGGGGAGGTTCTGCGGGTGGGGGTAAATAGTAGCATTGTTTTTTTGGGGGGTTAAGGATAAGACATCTTTGTAGGAGCCAGTTTTCAACTGTACTAAAGGTCATTTGGGTTAGTGACTGAAGTTCTGATTGAGAAGCAGCAGCGCATATGAGTGTGGAGTCATCAGCGTATTGGATACAGTCAGCTTGAGGAATTACAGAATGAAGGTCATTTGTAAAGATGGAGAAGAGTAATGGGCCTAATATAGATCCTTGCGGGACCCCTAGAGTGACTGGGACGTGGGAAGATAAAGTATTTTCCCATAGTACAGCTGGTTGCCTGTTATGTAGGTATGATTGGAACCACTGTATAGTATGGTTGTCCAATGACAGGTTTTTGAGTGTGTCTATAAGGAGGTGGTGATTCACCATGTCAAATGCTTTGTACAGATCAATAAAAACAGCTGAGGATAGAGTATCAATATTACGATTGCTGTTAATATGGTTAGTGAAGGATAAGAGAGCAGAGGTGGTGCTATGAAATGGTCTAAAGCCATGTTGACAGGGTGCTAATAAATTGTGATCGAGTAGGTAGGTTAACAGTTGTATGTGTATACATTTCTCCATTATTTTTGCCAAAGGAGATAGAATAGCTATGGGCCTATAATTGGACAACTCTTTGGAGTTACCGCCTTATGCAGGGAATTATGTGAGAGACTTTCCAGATTAGGGGAATAGATCCTTCAGAAATAGTTCTGTTAATGAGGATGGATATGGGGTAGGCTATGACTTTAGCAGCTTTTTGCAGGTATTCTGCAGGTAATTTATCAGCAGAGAGAGTAGTGGGTTTAAGTTTCTGTATGAGGTTACAGATAAGTGAAGTGGGCACTGGCTGAAAATTAAATTGATGAGAATTATTGGTAAAGGTTGTGGCAGAGCCTGGGATGCTAGGGGATAGCTGGTTGGCTAGGGATTGTATGGTTTCAGTGAAAAAAGTATTAAATGAGTCTGCTATTTGGAAGGGATTGTTTTGATCAGAGCCAGAGGGAGAGGGAGTACTTGAGCATCCAGGGTGTAGGAGGTTATTGATACCTCGCCAGAATTTTTGGGGTTTATTTTGGTTGGTTTGTTGTAGTTGGTAGTAGTAGTTTCTTTTATCGACTAATATGGCTTTTTTGTTTCATTTCTTAGCTGTCTGAATTGCAGGTGGTCTGAGGAGCTTTTTGTTGAGCACCATTTGGCCCATTGTTTATTTCTTTGGAGGATTTTTTGTTTGGTCGTTTTGGTGAGCCATGGTGTCGGTTTGGTTCTAATTCTAACTTTGCGTAATGGGGCATGGCTGTCTAAAATGGTTAGAAATTTAGAGTTAAAGTATTTCACAGCATTATCTATTGGGAGGTATTTCAGGGGTGACCAGTCACAGGTGACTAGTTCAGCTTGAAAGTGAGCAGGGTTAAAATTTTTCGTAGTGCGAATAGTTCTACAGATGGCAGAGTTTAGGATGACAGTTTTTGTTCTGATTAAATAGGTAAGCAAGTGATCACTTATGTCCTCAGGGAGGGTGCCTGTTTTATAGTTTAGTTGGGGGGTATTAGTGAGTATCCAGTCAAGGGTACTAGTTTTGTTGTTAGTTTTATTGGTGCGGGTTGGGGATGTTATAGTTTGGGTAAAACCATATAAGTTGATATGAGTAGAAGGCTGCTCAGATATACAGGAGTTCCAGTTAATGTTAAAATCTCCAAGTATAATGGTTTCTTGGGGGTAGTTACTTGAGAGCCAGCTGAGGATAGCCTCTAATGTGTTGATGTTATTGCCTGGGGGAAGATAGACGCATGATAGATATATGGCTTTGCTTTTGTTAAGCTGAACCTTAGTTAGAAGAATTTCTGCATTGTTGCAAAGAGGAGGTTTGGAGTCTAACAAGGTAACTTGTAATCCATTCTTATAAAGTATGGCTACACCTCCTCCTTTTTGAAATATGTACCTAAATATAGTGTATCAGTTTAAAAAACGGTTCAAAGTGTGATGAGACACACAGCAGCAAGGAGGCAAGGTAGAGGTTTCCCTTTTCCATAGCAATGATTAACATATATTAGATCATGTTTGAACCTGCAAATTCTGTAAAGGTTTATTGTCAAGGTAAACATTATCTGTTATTTATTAGTTTATAGTCCATCTAGGCAGAATTATAACTAGGTGAATGGTGAAAATTAGAGGGTGTTATTAGTCTAAGAATATCAAAGTTATCAATACAACCATTAACAGAAACTGAATTAAAATAATAGCAAATTCATTTAATACACATATGTTCTAAATGACTGCTTGGCACCCAATACATTTAATCAAAATACTGTTGTACTGTTACTGCCTAGCTTGCTACTAGGTTGCAAAATGATGCAATTGCTTTCTAATAAAAAAGCTGCCCTAGTGACACTTGAAGAATGTTGCATTTATAAGTTATCTAATAAGACAAATGCAAATAGCATAGCCCTAGATATAAAATACCATGTTTTGAGGAAGTCTAACATTTCTGTAAAGAATAAAAAACATTAAGTTCAGAAAATTTGCACATCATTTTAATTACCATAGTCATGATATACCCTTGCCTAAAATGCTCCATTTATTGAATAAAAAAGATACTTAGTAACAATCCAGTAACTATCAGAGTTGCCATGTTGATGAATACAACAATTAACCCAGCTTTCTATTAAAATGATTTAATATTTGTTAATAAGCTATCAGATAACTACTGAGAGTATGGTCCTTTTTGACTTTGCCAATATATATTCAATGAAACTGGATTGCACATTCAAACTTTCATCAGTTATTACCACTTGGAAAATGTTGTCAATTGAATGGTCTAGTTTTAAGGCTATCTAGAAGGACTTCCACATTCCTAAATGTAATTAAATTACACAGTAATACACATCAAATCTTTCTTGACCTACCTAAAGCATTTGAAATGGCTTTTTAAAGTCTACCCTGTTATATGCATTTCCAGTTTTAACATGTTTCCATAATAAGTGTCCAGGCTGTTCTAAGACATATCTAAATTAGTACTTGATTTAATGTAATTTGGTAGTCTGTTCCATGCATCAGCTGCTCTGTCAGAGAACCAATTACTACACTTCTCATTCCTATAGAATCTTCTGCATGGGTTGTCTGATGATTCTCTACTACTTTTTGATAACCCCAAGCATTCCTAGAGGTAGTTGTCTCTAAATGCCCTATATACCTGAATAAGATCTCCTTTTAGATATCTATAAAAACACTGTACAAGTTCAGATATTTTAGTTTTTCATAATAACCTAAATTTTCACATCCATGCATGCCCTTGGTATATTTCCTCTGTACTCTTTAAAATGTATTCATGCTTGCTGTTTTATATGATTTTCATATTGTTATTCCATACTCAAGTTTGGGTCTAATGTAACTAACTAACAATGTCTTCATCATTTCTGATTTTATAGACTTTGTAAATCATTTTATACAACCTATGATTCTATAAGTGTCATTAACAAATTGGTTGATATTATTTATTTATTTATTTGACCAGGAAAGTCAAACTGAACATGAGCCCTTTTTCAGCAGTGGCCCAGGGAAAAAAGCTACATATGAGTAAAAGAATTCCACAACAGGACATACAAAGTTTACATAATTAGCAATTAATGATTAGTAACACTGATGTTGATATGATTAGAAAAACTCAAAGCTGGATCTACCCATATACCCAGGTCCTTAAATGAATCTATAGTTTTAATCACTGTGTGTAGTACTAAATATTCACCCTTCAATCTATGCCTTAAAAATCTAATTTGCTTAGTTTTTGATGTATTTATCAGCATATTATTCACCTGTGCCCAAATGGTCAATTAGTCAAGCTGTTTTGCAGACATGCCTTATATGCAATCAGTTTACCCATTTTCAGGTCATCTGCATATAGACTATAGAATACCTCAGATGAAAAAGTTAGGTCTGCAAGATACAATCTAAACAAGTAATGGCCTAGACAGAGCCCTGTGGGCCACCCTGACTGTAACCAAGAATTTCGCCTGTCCAATTGCTGTATGATACGTGCCATGTCATATTTGTAAGCCATGCACCTATCCATCTTATCAAGAGTACATTGATGCCTAGTTGTTCTAATTTATTGATCATTGATTTGTGTATGACACTGTCAAATGCTGAACTTAAATCTATATAAATCACATCACAGCACAATTTTCCATTCATAGCTGTTGTTATATTGTTATAGAACATCATGTTACAGGTGGTAATAGAACTATTTTCAACATATACATACTGATATATGGTTTCAAGTTCTATCCTATAATGTTTGGACAATAGCTTATCCAATATTGCCTTCTCCATTATTTTTCCACAACATGCAAGTAGACTTAAGGGTTTACATGACTCTGGGTTTGTCCTACCCCCCTTTCCCTTAAAGACAGGTTTAATAAGCAAGTCTCCAATCTTGAGGAATCTCCCCTTATTTATATGACCTAGTAAATAATAGATATAATGGTATTTACTTTTTTAATTTCTCCAAATCTTTTGGGTTTCTAATACCATGATGGGAATGGACCCATTCCTAAGTCAAAGTACGATTAAATTTAATGAAATTAATATTGTTTCACTCTTTGATGTCAGCCAAAAGTGCTCTTTGCAGCACATGCAATGTGCTGTAATGATTCCTTCTGCAATTCTTATGGGGTTACATGTACTGGTAACATGTCTAAATATGATTGTAGATTCTTTTTTATAAGACCTGTTGTTTCTACTACTATTGGAACTATCTGGGTATCTTTCTTCCACATTGCTCTCGTTTCTGCCTGCAAATCCTAATATTTTATGATTGTGTGTCTCTCTGTATGCAAGACACTGTAGTCACTGGGTGTGGTGACTTCAATGATCAATGCTACTTTTGTCTTCTTTTCGTGGACCACTGTATCCAGTTTTCTAGCATCTATGTTTTGAACTGTTGGTAGTGGTTGATCCCATGTGATGTTGACTTGATCATTTACTATGATGCTTTGTGGCTCATGTTTTCAGTGATTTTCAGTCACATCAATACCATAATGTTTGCACAATCCCTGCAACAGTCTTGCCATGTTATTATGTCTTTCAGGATATAGTCCTTCTGCCATTAGTATGTCACAACCAGCAACAAGGTGTGCAACTGTTTCCAATTCATTTTTACAAAACCTACATTTGTCTGTTTCTCCCACATGTTCATAGGTGTGTACTAGGCCAACAACATTGGAGCCTTTACAAGCCTAGCCCATAGAAGTGCCCTGGCATCATGCCACCAATAGTTCCCAGAGCCTCTATCACACAGAGCCACTGGAGTGATCCCCATGTTGAAATTTCTATTTCCTATCCACTCATCAAGATTTCTCTTGAAAAGAGCAATTGAGGTGCTCTGCTTGACATGTATGGGAGGTCTGTTACAGAGCATGAGCAGTCTCTGGGTTGTGAACCTGTCCCTCCATCATGTTCTGCTGATTGTGGTAATGAGGTTGAGGTCCCTGGAGAATATGGTGCAGAGGGATTGGGATTTCTTTAGGTGTAACATTTCTAACATGGCTGGGTCAGACATGGCTTTATATGTCAAGCAGAGATCAACTCTTAATAGACAATATGAGACAGAGAAAAGCTGGAGTTTTTTGAGTTTGTCCATGTAGGGCATGTGTTTAAGGCCTAAGATCCTCTTCATGAGGTATTTTTTTGACCTTTCCAGCTGTTGCAAGTGTTTAGTGAGGTACATGCCAAATGGGGCATTATACTTGATGATTGGGCTAATGAGGGAAGAGTAGAGAGAGATGATGACCTCTTTCTTCCTGGATGCAAAACCTTTGCTAATGAGATGTGCCACATAGAAGGACTTTCTGACCACAGTGGCAATGTGGTGGTCGAAGGAGAGGTTGCTGTCAACCTGTGTCCCCAGATCTCTTATAATGCCTTCAGTGTTCAGTGGGCTACCATCAATGTGGTAATTAGTGGGAACTGATTTTTTTCCCAAAGGGAATGGCGATGCATTTTTTGGTATTAAGCTTAAGGCCATGGTTTTGACACCAGTCATTGGTCTCAGTGAGTCCTTTCTGTAGGATGTCTACATCATTTGGGGAGTTAATAATGGCTCCCAGATTGCAATCATCGGTGACCTTGGTCAGCCAGATTCCCTCCATGTTGGCCTGGACTTCTGAGAAATAGATGCCAAACATGAGAAGACCCAGGACCCATCCCTGTGGGACTCCACTCGTGACTGGCCGGCAGTCTGACTTGGAGTCTGCTACTTTCACACTGTGGGTTCTATCTGTGAGCCAATTTGCATCTCACCTAGTGATATAGAGGTTGGTGCCTAGTTTGGTGACTCTATCAATAATTCCTGAGTGGGAATGGTATCAAAGGCCTTGGCCAGACTGAGGTAGGCTGTATGAACTGCCTTGTCCTCATCCACAGCTATGGTGACTGACTCAAAGAAGTCAACCATGTTGAGCAGGTGTAATCTACCCTTCACAAAGCCAAATTGCATGGGATCCAGAGTTTGGAGATTCCCTATACCCTTGTTAATTAGGTCCATGATGATGCTCTCCATAGCCTTACATATAAGACTCATCAGGCTAATGGGGTGATACTTCCCAGGGTCTGTAGTCACTCATCCTTTATGGAGAGGCATGACTGAAGCAGTGCACCATTCTGTAGGGACAAAGCCTGAGGTGAGGCTGTGATTGAACAGGGCACACAGGTGTAGTGCCATTTCACTTTGTAGTTCATGTTGAACACAGCCAGGGATATTGTCGTGTCCCACGGAAACTGTATTCTTGGCCTTGGATAATGCAGCTTTAACCTGTGCTGCAGTAATGCTGGGTGCCTGGCATTATTCTGGTATTGTGATTGGTACTTTGGGGGGGATGGGTAAATTTGGCACTGAATCTGTAGGCCAGTATGTTGACAATATCTGTTGGCTCAGTATAGGAGGTACCATTGTGTAGTAACTCAGAACAAATCTGGGTATTGCCGTGGAGATTCTTGATATAACTGTAGAAGGCTTTGTGATTGTCTTTAGTGTCTGCCGCAATTTTGCCTTCATAGCTAGCTTTAGAAGTTTTGATGAGGGATCTCAACTTTTTGTTGAGGCTAATAAGGCAGTTTTTCCAGTCTTGAGACTTCACCTTTTTCTACAACAGTTTCTTCCTTCTGTTGTAGAGTTTGTTAATGGCAGGAGACTACCAGATTGGCTTCCTTTTTTTTTTGGAGGAGAGCATCTTGGTTTTGTTGGGTATGGCTAGTTCCATGCATTTATGTATGTGTCTATACAGTGCATTGGTGTATGATTCAGTGATCATGCACCTATTTTCCATTTGAATGGGTGCCATGAAATTAGCCACCTCTGTTTTTAGGAGCCCAAAGTCAGCTTTGGAGAAGTTTTTCCTGATGGTTACCTTTGCTGGTGGTGTGGGTGAAATGTGGATTTCCATGGTAATTAGTTTGTGGTTGGATCTAATCAGGGAGGAATTGACTATTGGTGGTGAGCAATGGTTGCCCATGTTAGTAATAATCAGGTCAAGGATGTTGCTTCCTCTAGTGGGGATAAGAATGAGCTGGTACAGCCCATTAAAATTAATGAATTCCAGGAAGGGTTTGGCAAGTGTATTAGTGCATTGGACTTTGTAAACCAGTGTGTACATAGCCCACTATCTTGGGCCACCAATATTATCATTTCACCTCTTGGTTTGAATTCACCTTTCCTTAACCATTTATGCATTCATTCCTGATCAACATGAGGTTCTTCTAGAAGTTCTTTATACTTGCAACTATATTTATGCATTTTCCACATTTCTTGCCTTCTCATCCTGTCCTTCATCTTGTATTCTTTTGTTTTTTGGCACATTCATTTGCTGCCTTATTTTTATCTTCTGGTTTGATTTCCATTCCTGTTTGATGTCAATATGCTTCTGCTAGATTAAGCAGAGAAGTCATCTTAGATTTATTCTCCTCATGTTTCAAAACTTTTACTATATTTGGGTCCTGTGAGGTCAGCAAATATGTGTGGAGTCCCATGATTGCAGATCTACACATGTAATCAGTTTCAAGAAGGTCCATCCCTCCTTCAGAATGGGAAATATAAAATCTTGGTATGCACTGATTTTTATAAATCATTTGATGAGCATGAAGCATCCTATTGTTTTCCTGTCTAATCTACCCAACATGTTTTGGGGCCAGTCATTCACTCCAAAACTGTAGGTTAGGACAGGAAAAGCAAATTGGTTTATAGCTTGGATTTTGTTCCTAGCTGTTGACACTGTTTTCAGGATTAATTTAAGTCTTCTAAAGTATTTCTTACTAAACTTTGTTCACATTTGTTCATATTTTATTGTTGATCTTTTATCATTTCCCAAATATTTATACACTCCCTCTTGTTCAAGTTCTTTTATATTACATTCTTCTTCGAAGCTGATGTTTTATTGGTGCTGCAGTTTTCCTGCTTTAAAGGTTGCTTTTATACAGTTATCAAGACCAAATAACATCCTTATATCATCTTAACATGTTTGGACAACTTGCAGCTGTGCTTTCTGCTCCTCATCTGATGAGCTATACGGTTTTAATTCATTGACAAAGAGAAGATGAGAAGTCTTTACACTTTGTTGTTTTGTAGGAGACAAATTATAGCCATGGCCAAAGCTGTTAAGTAGACAACTTAATGGGTTAAGGGCAAGGCAAAATAGCAGTAACAGAGGCTCACCCTGGAATATCCCCCTTTGAATTTCTATCCCTGGAATAATAACTTGTCCTTTAACATGACTTAATTGCAAAGTCGTCTGCCAGTGTTTCATGGTCACTGTAATGTAATTGATCAGTGTAAGGTGTATCTTATACATTTTTAAGTACACTTTTATCCATGAATGTGGGATACTATAGTCAATCTATGCCATTCTTCCCCTTTTTACATTTCTCCACTATGACTATATTTAACAGCAAATGATCTTTTGTTCCATATGACTTTCTTTTATTGCCCTTTTGTTCTACTGCCATAATTTAGTTTTCTTCTAAATGACTATAAATTCTGTCAGCATCAGTTCCAGTGTATAGTTTCTATATCATCAGAAGGCAAGTTATTGGTCTATAATTTTTAGGTTAGCTTGCATGTTCACTCTTAAGTAGTAGCATTGTTATTCCTGTTGTTAGCCAGGTTAGTGTCTGTTCAGGGTGTGCATATAAATAGTTCTTACTCATAGCTAAATCTTCATGCAAAGATGTTAATACTTTTGACCAGAAGTTAGGTACTGCATCTGGGCCTGGGGTTTCCAATTGGAGGCTTTTCTTAACTTTGTTTCAATCTCTCTGGCTGTTACTTCATCCCATTTCATATCCTGTACCTTTAAACTTCTTATTCTTTCTTTTACTTCTTCTAGCCATTTAGCATCTTTGTTATGTGCCACAGGATCTTCATAAATACTTCTCCAAAATCTATTTCTTCTTTTTTTGGTCATCTTTCAATTTCCTTTTATCTTGTTTCCTAACACTCTCTAAAACTTTTTTGGTTCATCAATTAATTGCTTATTTTGTACTTTTTCCTTTATATTTATCTGTGTATCTTTCAAGTTTTTCTGCCTGTACTGAGATTTTTAGCTTGTTATTTGTGCTAGTGTATGATAGAGCCTGGTCTGTTCTAACATTGAGCATTGCTTATATTACGTCTATCTGTCTTAGTATTTTTGTTGATCTATCCCCTCTTCTGTATTCTTCTAACAGTGACACTTCTTGTCTTAATTGCTTTATAGTTTTCAATATTTGATACTTCCATTATGGTATTCGATTTTTTCCCCTTCCTTACCCTCACTACCCTGTGTTCTTGCAGTAGGACTTTGTCAGTTATTAATTTAGCTGCACAGTAATATATCCTGTTTACTTCTGTTATATTGTATAAATCTCTGTGGACAGTCCTAATTACTGTGCTCATGTGTTTTAACAAACGTCTGACTTCTTGGGTTTTATTGACCTTCTGCAGTCTATTTCTTTCATTGATCTTAATATGTCTATCTGTCTCTATTAAATCAAGCAACTCTTCTCTTAGTTCATTTTATTCTAAACTGGGAGCAGAATTTTTATTTGCCATTTCCAGTGAGAATTCTATAAAAAGTTCTACTACATCTTCCTGTGGCACATTCTCTTCAATTTCATTCTGTGCCATCTGTTGCTCTGTCATATGGGAACTTACTGGCCTATCACACCTCAACATTGACTGTGTCAGAGTTTCTACAGTTTCCTGTTCCTTCCCTTTCTGTCCAGCTTCAAGTGAATGTTTATACTGGTTTCCTGTGGAAGGCTTCAAAATATCTTCATATAGCACCTAACCAATTGCTTCCTGTTCATTTGGTTTCCCCTTGATTTGGATATCTATTGCTCTATCCTGTTGTGGTGCTTTTTGAATTAGATTTACTACACCGAATCCTTCACTTCACAGGTACTCCATAACCTCAGTTTATATCTCTTTAACTTCTCCATTACTAATCTCCTTTTCTACTTTTCCTGTTTGTCTTCTTATTTTTTGGAATAGTAAAGTTTTCCATATCCAGATTCCTTTGTCTGTATTTCTCTTCAAATAGCTTTGGTGCTGCTCTTTTAGTGTTGGTTAGTTTTGCTTTCTCCTATGCATAAATATTACACCATATTAAATCTCTTTTTCTTTCCCATGTCCATATTTCTTCTTTGGATGTCTGCTCATCTTCCTGCTTCTCCTTACTTTTCTGATTTGATCCATCTTGCTGTGATGTAACTTCTGTTAGACCTTCTGCACCAGATCCTTCACATCGCAGGCACTCCATAACTTCACCTTCTTTTTTTCATGGTTGTGCTGTAAGTTCTTGCTGAAGTGCTCTCAAGTCATTATTACTAATTCCATCTCCTCCCTGTGCTTTGTTTGGATCCAGTTTGGACAATTCTTTTTCAATATAATCTAATTTGATTTCAGTATCTGAGGTTACTTGGATGTCACTAGGACTACTTATCACCCACTTTGTGAAGACAAACTGTTTTGTATAAGGTTTTGTAAATATATCTATAGTCTGTTGTGTCTGAGAACAAATTTTAGAATCCACACACAGTTTATGAGTTTGTTTTGTCTTTACTCCTTCCATATCTTATGTATCTATAAAAAGGTTTCTTATTATGCTCAATCTTTTTATATAAAATTTCTTCAATTTTTTCTTGACCTTTTCAGTTTCCAAAGCTGCAGTTTGACCTCTTTTCCATTTCTTATATTTTTGTTTCTAACCTTAATCGGGTTTCTTGTTTTTATAGAAATATATTCCCCTGACATTGTATGCTTAGATCCTGATGTTAAACATTTTTTTATTATTTTTTTTTTTTTAGGAATTAAACAATTTTTCTTTCAAAACTTTCCACATTCCATCTGCAGCTTTCCACTGAACACATCACTCCAGTTTGTTTTACATAGTGACTGTTTTACTTCCATAAAATCTGTAGTTTAATCTTCTGCGCATTGGTTTAGATTTTAGTAGAGCAGAATTATCTAGCAACAAATTAAGCTTTATAACCCCATGATCACTGCATATCAATGGTGGCAAAACTTGACTTCAAGTAACAGTAATTTCTTTAGGAACCCAAGCAATGTATCTATATATACATTTTATACACACACACACACACACACACACATATATATATATATATATATATATATGTATGTATATATATATATATATATATATATATATATATATATATATATATATATATATATATATATATATATATATATATATATATATACATATATGGGTCTACTTCTAAATTTCAAACTTTCACAAGTTCGAATTTCTTATGGTCGAGACCATAACATCGAACTTGTGAAAGTTCGAAATTTAAATAAAAAAATAAAAACAATGTTTTATGTTTTTGCAGAGGGAAAGCCCCCCTGCACCCCCACACCCCATGCTAATTAAATATACCAACTCTGCCCTATTGCCCTACTTAAAATTGTCATTCGATGAAAAGCAGCTTCGCTAAATTGGTGTTTGACAAATAGCTATTTGTTGAATAGCCATTCAACAAAGTGATATAGACTTGACTTAGTACACCCATTCTGTAAATAGTGCAGTATGAAATGTAAATTCCATGAATTTTAATGACAACATGCACAGGTTATTGTGCTATAAAGAACCAATAGTGATTACAATGAATGAGCAAGAGGGATGAAGAGTATTTTTATAGGAGTGGCTATGACATATTATTCTAAGAATATTAATGTAATATTTTGCACAGTTACAAATAAATGGCCCCTTATTGCTAAGTCTCTATAATAGTCGCATGTAAGCATTTGCATGCACTGTTGTTTGCCATTCAGTTCACAACAAATCTTATCTGGCAGTTTTGATGCATATATACTGTGTATGTGCCTGATATAAATTACTAGTGTGCTCCTTAGAGATGAAAACCAAACATAATACAACTTTCTTAGAAAAGTAATATCTGCTAACATTATGTGTGTTATAGCATCTTATGTATACATCAGTTGTTGACACTATTTCTTTGCCTCTGCCCATCATACATCTGGTAGTCAACAGAATTGTTATCTTGTTAGGGCAGTCTGTGGACAAAACCAGAGGAAAAAGAGATCATAGTGAAATCTTTGGGTTAGAATGGCAGTTGTAACTTTGTTTTACAGCTAGGCCTTCTAGTAGAAGACCCTGCTTCTTTACATAGGCTTAGAAGACCCTGCTTCTTTACATAGGCTTAAATTAATGGCATATGGCATGTTATATACAGACTACTTTGTTCAGAAATGCTCCTTGCCACAACCTATCATTATGTACTGCATGTTTTTTACCTGTGGTATCGAATGCCAATACAAGCAGAGAGTGTCAGTAAAAAATGATACAATATACTCTTGAATAACAGAAACACAGTAAGAAATGCAACTGTTTTCAGTGCCTAACAATAATATTTATGTTATTTTTATACTTAAACTTATATCTTCCACAGCTGACTCACAACATAAATCACTGGTGACATTAATATTTCATTAACAGTAGGTGGTATCTTAGGCAGCATCTGCAAGCAGACAGCATATGGTGCATGTGCAGAGTGAAGACATTTTGAGATGCACACAGCCTGACATACTGAAGAATGTTCACAAAAGGTTATGAAAAAATTACATTTTTTTTCATATGTGCATTAAAAAGTAAAATAATGGAGTGTGAAGATGTTAATTTAATGGGGTCTCCGGAAGCAGCGGGTGGTAAAAAATACTAAACATAGTTAGGTGTGACAAAACAAAAACAGCAAGCAGTAGAACTAAATAAGATTGACTGGAAGCAGTATTCCTCAATATTTGTTTTCTCATTTGATACTTTGTAATCTTAAGGGACATAGGGATTTTGAAATTCTTGATTGTGTTTTCATTTTATGACTGATATATTGAGGTTGTCTGCTGCTATGGCTTAATGTTATTTTATTTTAATGAAATTGTATTTGCTGTTTCTTGGGCTGTATTTTTAACAAATTATTTAATGTTAAAAAGAACAAAAACAATGATACTGTCATGGAGAAGAACTAATGAGAGTAGTGGGCTTTAGAACAAAATATTAATGCACTTGGATGAGAGAAGGACTGCAAGAAATATAATTATTTAGTTGTGGTATATGGCATTTATATTAGAATCATCCTAATACTGAGGTAAATATATCATGAACAGTGGGTCATATAAAAGATAGCAAAAGGACATGTCCAATAAACAGCATATAATAAGTAAAAAAAATATGACTGTGGGATACACAAGGCTTGAATTAGTGAACGAATGCATAAAAGAGAAATGAAGCATGGTACCATCATGTCAGGTAAGTCTGTACAAGTGGTGGGTGGTAGAAGAAATATCATGCTACATGCACTTGTGTTG
This sequence comes from Protopterus annectens, assembly GCF_019279795.1. Taxonomy (NCBI): domain Eukaryota; kingdom Metazoa; phylum Chordata; order Ceratodontiformes; family Protopteridae; genus Protopterus; species Protopterus annectens. The sequence continues at coordinate 1,387,467,780 of NC_056733.1, read as the reverse complement.
GAATGATGATTAAGGTCTTCACCTCCCAAGCCTAAAGTCCAAAGTTTGATGCTTACCTATGATCAATTCCTGTATAGAATGTCATGATGGGTTCCTCTCAACTCTAAAAAGAATATTTAAAAGTAATCTTGTGGGCAATAGCATATAGTCTAGTTAGTGCCTGTTTGGGAAGAGTTAAATAGATCAACTTCTTTAGGATAATGTGTGATGTGTGATATACCTGAGACTGTGTGCTAAATCAGGGCGAGTCACTCAATTATGTAAAAATTGTCTCTAGATGACTTTGGTTATGTTGACTAATGTCACCAAAAATGGGCATGGGTATTTGTAATAACTCGGTTGAGGACCTGGCCTAGTTTGACATATTCCATGATCCCATGGTAATGGTGAGAGTGATCTGTGTACCTCTGATGGGCCAGTGCATGCCTGCCAGCAGCCCTAAGTCAATAAGCTGCTGGCCAGTGTCCATTTGCCCAGACTGGGTTATCTGGGATAGCTCTGGTGATTGAAAGCCAAACATAAAACCAATCAATTAACCAGGTTTCTAAACTAAGGACTTCAGTGACAGTAAAAGCTTGACATGATGGTAAGGAGGAGCCTGGATACCCTTTATATTCAGTAGATGAGGTAGAAGGTCTACGACTCAAGGGAAGAATGGAAGGAATTAAAATAGTGTGGGAAATAAGATGTGGGTGACATCAGAATTTCTTATAGTCTCATGTCAATCACATTCCAGTGAAAGACAAGGAAGAATTCATAATTTCACCATATGTCCCACAGCAGGATTGTGATGACAAGGTAAGGAGTGCATTCAGGCAACAGTTGCAGTATCTGCCAGATAAAGCAGGATAACATGAGTTGGTTTTGATAATGTATGACCTGAATTCTCATATCAGGAGAAATAGAATAGGATATAAGGACTGCCTGTGCCCACATAAGTGGGGTAACAGGAACACATGAGAGGCTATTCCAGACCTTTGACTGGAAAATGCATTAATGGTAGCCAGGACATGGTTCAGCAAGAGATACAGTGACAAGATTTCATGAAAGAGTGACCAACATGCAATTAAGGTAGACTTCGTCATTAAAAGGAAAGGCCATTGGGGTAGAGACAGAGATTGTAAAGTCAGCTCCAGTGAAACAATTAGCCCACAGCATAAACCAGTAGTAGACACAGTCAGCTGCAAACAGTATTCAGCTAAGACATTAAGGTCAACAGAGACTAGGCTGAAGACTTGGAATCTAACATCTCAGGAAGAAGAAGAGATAGATGGAGGTGATGAAGAGCAGTAACATCTCAAAACAGCATGTATTAGGACTGGAGAAAAGATATGTGGCTGAGTCAGGTATGGAGAAAAGGTGCATAAACAAAGCCTGGGGTGAAATATAGACATCAAAAGTAAGTAAAAGAATGGAGTGCAGAAAAAGCTGGGACATATAAATGACAAACAAGGCTAAAAAGGAATGACATACTGGTAGGCTAACAAAAAGACAAGGAGAGCTGCAATAGCAAAGAACTAGGCATCAGAGACACTCTACCATGTTCTTGAAAGTGGCTAACAGATGGGACAAAGAAATTATATCAGTTTGCAAGACAAAGACAGAACGATAAAGGAGACAGTCATCAAACACCATTCATAAGTGATGCCAGCAACAACCTGCTCACAAGTCCAGGAGACATCAAAGGCAGATAGGAGCACTTCCAGCAGCTTATAAATAAAAAACATAGAAACTGTAGTGCCACATAGATGGGCTACAAAGAATGAGGGAGGTGTTAGCTACATAAGAACTACTGACAGTACCTTTTTCAATATCAGCTGCATCCTCTAAAACTGACGATTCCCATATTTTCAGAAGTAAAAGGATAACAGGCCATATAATCAGTGCCATTCTCCCTTCGTCATGGCCTAATAGTAGAAATCCATGTCTAGCAGATCTACACTGGCCTTCCACCACTTCTGGATTTCCACTATAAAGCACTGGTAGGCAGCAAGGGGGAAGGAAGGGGAGTGATGTCAAAGTTGTCCAGATTTACAACCCTACCCATAATAGCCCTTGCTAGTCATAACTTTTAAAGTAGATCCTTTGCCCATCCAAGGAACAAACGAAAAAGAAATGTCAATGGCACAAAAGGTAGCATACCCACTTTTGGTGCTGAAATGCCAGAAGGCTATGGGTTCTATTTACACTCTTTACTAGTGATGGTTTTTAGCCAAAAAGCTCTATCAAACTTTATCCTCCTGTACTCATCCCCTGCAGATTTTAAGGTAACAAAGATTGAACCTAATGCAGGATTTCCTCATTCCAATAACATCTGTCTAAGCATGAACTCTTATATGGTCAGGACTAGGAGAAGATTCCCAGTTCTTCATTACAATGTCTCATAATACTGTACATTCCCATCTTAACTACCCTATTCATGGTGAAAGACAGCTCAGGTTCTAGGGTCACTCCACATTTCCTGTACCACTGCAGCTCAGGATGCTCTCTAGTTGTCATATCTCATCAACTTGCTTGCCATCACACTAGCTCCAGGACTACTGCAGCCCTGTCCAGATCCTTTTCAAGAAGATCCATTTCTTTCAGCATAGGATCAGGGAAGATAAAATCCATCCCTTTTTCCTGGTCATTATCAGGAAGATCAATTAAGGGCAGAAACAATGCTGCATCTAAGGGCTGGCTTGACCCATGTAACTTGAACTGTGGCCTGGAATTCTCTTTTATGAGGGTTGGTTATTTTTTTATTTATTGTTTTGTTTTTTGGGTTTTTTTTGTTTGTTTTTTTTTTTTATTGTCTGGTTATTTGGCATGTATGCCAATGGAATGCAGTAACTTTCTTTAATCTTCTGACTGACCACCACTGCTGGTTGAAGTTACTCATGGAGACACAATTTCTCTATCGAAGTCTGCCTCCACTTCTGAGGTGCAGTAAAAAGACAAGGATAAAGTTCCTTTTTTGCCATGAGCAAAGTTGGGAAACATAGCTAAACCTGTATACCATTATCTTTCAAGCACTGTATGATGGGATAAAAGCTTTTTTTTTTTTTTTTTTGGTAAAAACAGTGGGGCTGTAGTGTAGGGCAAATAGCACTGTCACCCCTCTGATTTGATATTTGGTGCCAAATTCTCTTCTTAATTGGAAGACCTCTTCACTAACATTACAGTTAAGAAACCTCATTATAAAATGTCTTGGTAAGTTAGCAGGGTTCTGCTATTTATACAGTGCACTCTTTCAGTGATCGGTACTCATGCCTTCTTTAATGAGGTAGAGATTTCATGTCAGATAAAGGCCATGGGATTGTCTCCCTCCATTCCTTTAGGCAGGCCAATTAATAGCGAGTTTCTCTGATGTGACCTAGCTTTCATTTTAGTCAATTTTTAATTCCAAGTTCTTGTTCCAGTCTGTTAGCTCCTTTCTGAATATACACAGCCACCACATAATGTCTCCATGATTCCTTAAGCCCTGATGTTGCAACTCAAGTTTATGGTGAAGTGATTTTATCTCAGCTTTGGGTTTTATACCTGTGGTTCCCAAATGTTGCATGTAACTGCTGATATCCTGCAGTAATTGATTAGTGAGGCTAGCAAAGCTTGAAGTGATAAAATATCCATGTTGTTTTTCCCCCTTTCCCTTCTGTCTCTCTCCTGACTTCCCTGTCAATTTGCCTTGTGGTAGAGGAATAAATGTAGATACAGATCCATAAAAGGCAAGCTCATTTGAGATACTGTATATCGAATCTCTAGACTGTAATGGTATAAATAGTGCTTCGCTGGGCTTCCCCTTAAGAAATAAATATTGGAAAATTGTTTTAACCTCCAATGGATCCATCCATCTAGAGCAGCTAAACCCTGTGCATTCCCACATACATCCTATTATTAAGATGTACAATTTTCTACTCATTTTAATATGCATGGTTTTCTAAATTAATATCATTTTTTGAAATACCGTGACAATATTATATCCATCACATTATCATAACATAGATTGTACAGTATTGCAAAACAGCAGTGTGCTTCTCTGCTTATCCTACATCACTGGAAAGGTCTTGAACAGGTGAACAATTGATTTGCTAATATTTTGAGTGTATCTTGCATGTTTACATAAATATAACTCTTTAGATTACGTCATACCTCTCAACTTCTTAGACCAAGAAATCTGGGCAAAGCCATAAATAATGGGGAGACAAAGGCCCACAAATAGGGACACTTTTTAAATATTGCTCTTACAAATTTAGAAAGTTGATAGAATTAGAATTTACATTAGCATGGATTTTCTGAAGGGTATGAAGTCTGAAACTCAAATGTCTGTCATTATTTTTCTGACTTCATCCCTCAATGTTTTGCCAATGATTTTCCAGAGAACCACAACTTTATGCGAAACAGACCAAAAATATGAGGCGAAAATCTGGGCATTCTGCAAAAATCTGGACAGTTGAGAGGTATGATACTGTATTACTACTAAATTTTGGTACATAAAACACAGTTTCCTTTCATGAATCTGCATTAGAAATTGAGTGTCACAAAATCTTGTTTTGACATAAACATCTTTTTGTAGTCCACTGTCTAACAAACAGCTTTCTCATTCTAAGTATTCTTGTAACATTTACATTTTATGCGATATTGCAAATTATAAAAGATTTATTCTTAATAGAGGATTTTGAATCAAACCTTTCAGGAGACGTGGTTTCCCATCTTAAAAGACTTCAGGAAACAACAGGATTAACTTCCTGCTGTTCAGGAATGAATAAGTTAAAAGGCAGTATTAAGTAATAGATTTATATATATTACTACTTTAGTGACTTAAACCTGCAATGAGTTGTGACTTGATACATCACTGGGTTGCACACATAATCACCTACTGGAGATTACTAACATGACTTTAGATCCATATCATTCTGAGATTAGTACTAACAAAGATCTGGGTTTCAAATTAACATCAAGCTCAGTCTAATGCATCACTACAAACAACAACAATCCAACACAAATGCAGTGTCAGTACTAGATGATGTTTGGCACCTTCCAGTCTAAAAACTTTCCTTCAAAGAAATATGGCTCAAATCTATGCCTAAACACAGAAGATGGGAAACAAAAGCTTTTTAGCAACATTAGACAGCTACAGCTTAACCATCTATACTTTCCCTTTCTCCGCCTGTAGCTAAGTTAGCTAATAATACTTAATTTCATCCTACTGTATGTCCTTGAATGCTATGATTTATGGAAACAAGTGGTAACCACTTCACACCATCCCTTTACATGCTCACTTCTTGGGCTGTTTTGGGCATGCTCATGAAAACAGTAGGGTTTGCAGAAAAAAACTCTTCTTATAGGATCATAGAAGGTTACTAGGCAGTTCTCCCATTCGATTCTCGGCTGGAGCACCTTCTGTGTGGAGTCTGCATGTCCTCCCCATGGTCGACTGATGCTAAAGACATGCAGGTAGGTGCGAGAGTAAATGGGCATGCCTTCGTTGAAGGTTGGGCATCAGGCTGGCAACTCAGCACCATAAAAATCCACTGCCAGTCATGAGCGGACCAGAGTTCCGCTGTGGCGACCCCTAACCGAGAAAAGCAGAAAGAGTCAGAAGGTTACTAGGGTAATGGCCCTGAAGCCTTTACAAGCCTAGCCAAGAGTCTATTCCCAGAATGAAACCTCAGTCAGCACCAGTCAACGAGGGACACATGTGGAACCCCTGAGACAAATTTGTGGTTTCCCATCCACTCATCAAGGTTGTGCTTGAAGAGGGTCAGCGAGGTACTCTGTTTGACTTGTATGGGAAGTCTATTCCAGAGAGGAGCAGCCTCTAGGAGACAAACCTGTCTGTCCAGCAGGTTTTGTTGATGTTGCAAAATATGCAGACATCTTGCACTGGCAGGGAATCGAACCGAGGTTAACTGCTTGGAAGGCAGTTATGCTCACTACTACACCACCAATGCTACCTATGCCCTCAATGCTTCTTGTTAGTTGCTCACTGAAGAAAAAACAAAAAGAAATGGAGATGTTACTACAGTGACATTTATGTTTGTAGAATTGTGAACTGCAATATTTTATCAGAGGATAGTTCATTTAACCATTTTCCATTGTTTGCTTCCTACACTTATAACAAGAATGTTGGCAATGATTAAAACAATTAAAAGGATTCACTAAATAATTAATATATTTCATAAATAAAGTGAAGATTTTGCCACAAGAGGATTTTACTACATGTGCAAGATTGTGGTGTTTACTACTTAACTAAATCAGTGCTTACATATTTGGCACAGTTTAATGTAAACGGTTTTGTACTGTTTGCTCATGTTGATGCTTAACAAGGTGGACAGCTTTGTTTAGAGTAACTGAAATACATCTAATTAAATTGAGGTCTGAACTATTCAATCCATCTGAGGACAGTGTCTATGGTGACAAATTTCAGTAAATATGAGGTTTTGTGGTCAGCCTTATTTCTTTGGCTGGCTGATACATTTGTGCTGAGTTCACTGTTTGTTTGGTTTTAGAAAGAAAGCATGTTTTTAAAGCCACTGAAATGTGCCTATTAAGAGGAACTGTAACAGAAAGTAGGGCATGACATGAACACGGGTACAACACTGTGTAAATAGTTACAGTTATATGGGAGGCACATCTTAGGAACTGGGGTTCTCAGTCTCATTTGGGGTTAAGTATATATTTTCATAATTTGTTTACAAATAGAACTTCAAGGATAATGTTATAGTTAGATATATGCTTTGGTCAGGAGAGAACAGATTTGTATGAGTTATATCAATAAATAAGAGGTCAGACATATGAATACCTAGCAGTCAAAATGAAGTGACCAAACTGTTCTACAATGGGAAAATACAGTTTGGTCGCAAATGTAAAGGAAGCTACTTAAATCAATATTTGTTTTTTTCAAAGGGGATCCAGCTGAGCACCCCCAGTAGTACCTTACTTAAATGTTTTAACTCCACAATCAAACAACTATAAAAAATGAGCAAAGATCACCATTATTGAAAGCCTGTATTAGTCACACAACAAAATCACAAATTAGGCAAAATAAAACTGAAGTGACAGTTCATTGAGTCATAAGCATTAAAAATACACCAGACACTACTGAAATTAAATGGCCAGGTAAAACAAACAATAGTATCACAAAAAAGCTGAAAATATAGCATTCAGTATAACAGTCTTTCAGTTCAATGGGAAAAAAAGCCAGTAAAACTCTCTTTAGGACAAGGCCATGCCCTCACTTTGTAATGCTTTATGGCTTGGGTTTGTTGTTGGCATTCAACTAAAAAATGAGAAAGGATTTCTCTCAGAAACGGTACAAAAAGCCAACAATAGTGACTCAGATGTACAATGGAATGCAAGGCCATGACTGTTTTGGTTATAAAAAAAGGAGTGCATGCCAAGCTACAAGGAAGGAAATTTAGGCTAGCTTTGGAAAGGCAAATGCAAAAAATGATGAAGCAATGTTTTACTAGAATATATGATCAAATTTTTACAATCTGGCCATGTTTATATATGAAAAAAGATACATGCCACATGCACTGCTTGTGTCAGAAAGAGAGTAATATGTGTAGACAGTTTAGATAGCAGATACCAGGGAGATATGTTGATTGAGACAAGAAGTAAATTCATTAGGTTATTTCCTGACAATTACAGATAGGTTCATAGGTAGGTATTAAGCTATCTGCTCAAAGGCATTTATAAGCCTAGCCAGAATGTGTTGACTTTTGCCACCCCCTTAGATTAGTTCCCTGTGCCTCTGTCCAGCAGAGCCACTGAAGTGATCCCCGGGGTATTGGAAATACATTTTTAGTTGCTTTTTGAATTCATCACTTTTAGTTGTGGAGCGAAAGGACAATGGAAGTTTGTTCCATGAGTATGCAATTGAATGACTGTATTTTTCCAATATTTTTGTTTGGATTGGCCACCTGTAGTAGGTTTTGTTGTGTGCTTCTGAGGTCACAATAATGTTTTCAGGGTGAAATTATGGATATAAGTGCAAGGCAGGAGTTGGGGCTATTTAGGATGCTATGTGTAAATTGCGGTTGTGATATTTAAAGCATGTGGGGGAGCTCAGGCCATCTTAAGCTTTTAAGGGATATACAATGATGGAATTTGTAGCTATCACTGGGTGCAAATCTTATTATCTTGTTATAGGTGGTTTCTCGCTTGGTTAAGAGATTATTTTGGAGGTTAGTAAGTATGGGAGAAACATGCAGCAAGTATAGTAGAATAAATGTCTGAGGCAATATAGGTCTAGATTTGTTAGGCATATATTTGTTGTTGCAGTATAGAATACCTAGTTTTTGATTGGATTATTGATACAGTTGAAGACATGTAGGTCAAATTTTAATTGGTCATCTTTAGTAATGCCAAGCAATTTGGTGTTTGAGTCGGCACTGATAATTATATTATCTAAGGATGAGATGGTGAAGATTTCTTTAGCTGGACAGAGGGTTTTTGGAAGGAAAAGGAGAAGCTTGGTCTTTTTGGGGTTAAGAAGCAGGTTGTTTTCAATTAGCCATTGTTTGGTCTCCAGTTTGGTCTGGAGAACTAAAGTAAAGTGCTTACCAAGTGTCTGTCAAATATTTAATGTGGTGTCTTAATGCAGCTACCTGTCATTTTTTTGTCAGCATTGCTCAAAAAAAAACAGAATGTGAAACTTGTTAGATTTTGATCCTGAGGTAATCAGTTATGCCTCTGAGAAGCCATGTCAAATGAACAGTGCTCTTTCTAATGAGATACAGCCTTGAGAGGATTATTTATTTTACACAAAAACTATGGCTGTTGAAGTTATATTATTGTCATACTGTACATTTGCCTGGTATGTGTTCTGTGCAGGCACCAGTGTTACACCTTGGTATAGCAAGTACAGCTGATTCAAACAGCAAGCCAGCAGGAAACAGGAGAGGAATAATACGAATTAAATCATTTTAACAGTTTCAGTTTCATGAAGATGTAATTTTATTATTTTAAATTATTAGCTCATTTGATTTGGAGATATAAAGTAATAGATACTGAGCTGATAGAGCACCCTAGACAAAGGGCTTCATGGTGCCCTTGCACATCATAGAGTGCTCCCATGGTCCCCCCATCCTGGCCTACCCACACCATTCAAATTACTTTTTCTTATTTTTCTTGGTTTGCCTATACTCTTTCAGATTTTACTGCATTCTTTTATTCAACATATGCCAACTAGGTGAAACTGCACTATCTGCATTGAGCTAGGGGTCTGAGGCTTCTAAGTTTGAGGAGCCATGCTCCGATGTGCATTTCAGAATTTTTTTGAAACAACCACTTGATCCAATGATGGTCCAAAAAATCCTGATTAATACACAACATTTAGTCTTATTCTTTGTTTGCTTTTTCCTGCATCCATTCAACTCATCCCAACCAACCAGACTTGCACTGTGATAACTGTGAAAAAATTAAGTGAATTATACTGGGGATCTTGGGGCTACTAGCCACTTAGAAGCTATGGGCGGGGGTCTAGATACTCTGAGATGCATTTCAAAGTTTTCTTAAACAACTTTTTCATCCTATAATTGCTTCAACAAATAAATCCAGACTTATTCTTCAACTTTGCTTTTTCCTGAATCCTTTAAATAGGACCTAAGTAAATAAGACAACATTTGCAAAAATAACTGCATTATGCATAAGGGGTCTGGGGGCTGCTAGACTACCAAAAGCTATGAGGGTTCTAGATGATCTTGAATTTTCCTCCCAAACCTCAGAGGTATGCATAGGTCACTATATCAAGTGCTGGACTGGGGATGGTGCGGAAATTATTTATTTAATGTTAAGATTAAGGAAAGAACTTCAGTGCTTTTCTAAAACTTTTCTTTTTTTGCATCCTTTCAACTGACCTTAACTGAGCAAGACCACACTTGCTGGAAGTTACTGTGTTATTCCAGAGGTAGGGTTCTAGATGTTTAGATGTGTACTTTAAAACTTTTTTCAACCTTTTGATAAATGATGCCTGAACAAAAATCTTAAAGAAATATTTTTTTTTGTACCCAAGGCTTAATGTTCAAAATTGACAAAATAATAAAATGAGAAGACAAATTTGTGCAAGGATACATAAATGATATCTAGGATACATAAATTATACTGGGAACAGTACCTGCTTCTCAACTTAACCTTACCGCAAGTACTGCTATAGGAATTAATGGATGAACACCATGCTTTTATGGCAGTCACTTTTTCCTTCTACAATAACATTTTACCCAGCTATGTGATTTGGCCACAGAAATTGGGAGGCAACAACATTTCCAACAGAGACCACATGGCTAATTAGCTGCTTCACCAGACTGCCCCATTACCATGCAGCTCTGCCCTTTAGCTCATAAGACCAACCTCCATGCTGTGGCTCTGGCAAGAAGAAAATATTAGAGTTAGGGCTGTCTATGAATTACAAATTCTTAATGAGATGGGGAAAACTACCAAGCTAAGATTTACCCATCATGCTAAGCCTTTCTGAAACTCAGTGATAGGGACTAAAATCATAATTTACAGGCACCTCTTTTTTTAACCAGAGAAGGGAGGATTTTCCAGCATTAGCACTTTACTTTATTTGACATCAATATCATTTGTTTTCTTAAATTAACAAATGTGCTTCTTTGCTTAGGAAAATAAATAAATTGGTAGCAGGCAATCTCCCCCAGCCACACAACATCTTAGGTGACTTCTTACTTACCTACTTCATAAGTCTGTCCATGACACTGAACTACAAGCAAAAAATGACTAAGCTGAGAATGCAGATACATTACTATTCACCAAGGTAAGGTGACAAAAATGTGCTTAAACAGGAATGTGTTAACTGTAATAAATAATTGACACAAGTACAGCTTGTGAGAGGGAGGAAAACTGATTCAAACAAATTTAACTTAAAAAGAGATTAGCAGTTTTCAATAGCATAGTATTACAGTTACAGTTATGACTACTGAGATGCAGTTTTCAGTAATACAAAATAACAATTACAGCTATGACAAATGAAATGCAGTTTTCAGTAACACAAAATTACAATTACAGATATGTCTACTGAGATGTGAAGCACTGAATGTCATATGTCTTGCCTAGATCCTCCATGGAAGAGCAGGGAGACAAAGTTTAATAACTATGCAGCTGCATTAAACATAGCAATGCACATTAGAATAAAAGTGTTTCTACTATGTATGTCTGAAAGCAAAGTGTCCCAAATATTTATGGTAATTAAAATATGCACTGCATGCAAGGTAAGTTGTACAAATATTTTTAGCCAATGATAATATTCTGCTGGATCTGTTTACCTTCAGATATTTACACAGGGGAACAAACGAGCCATCTACAACACAAAACATCTGAAGAAGTGTAAAAAGTTGTGGTGATCCAGAAAGTGAATTGCATGTTGAATTCATATTAAATTATTCATGAATCAGCTTAATATACAGATGTCTATTGCTTGATCCTTGAAAATGTTTAAAACACTGGAACCCGTTTTGAAAAATGTGCCTTAGTTTTGAAAGTTTGGCTTTTTCTCTTGAGGTGAATAGCAGTGCCACTTAATCGTAAACCATACTGGTTAAAGGATGGTTTTATAATAAGATGCAGGCTCAGGTGTATTAATTAGTCTGCATAAGTTATTTCCTTGCTTTCTTTTGTGTATTTTCCTGCTACATAATGTATGCAAGAACATCTTGTGAGAGGGAAGAAAACTAATTCAAACAAATTTAATACAGCCCTTTACTAGGTTTAAATACAAATAATATTCCCTGACCTTAACCTGACCTTAAACATCTTTCTGTCTTAAAAATTGCATTTTTACCTGCTGGCTTGTAATATTGAAAAAAACATCTGAGCTTTACTATTGTACGTATGTTGGCATGATACACATGTGCAGACCAAGCAACATGAGAGACACATATACACCAAATGACACACCAATAAACTGCTTTACCTCACTTTTAGGACTAGGCACTGCTAGTGATCTCTCTAAAACAAAAAATGGCATACACACAGAGTAGGAATGTCAGCCTGCCATTTGCCTGTGGTAACTGAAATGATGCAATGCAATGCAATAGCCAGCAGTTAGCTATTACTCAGGATGTAAATCTGCAGTGGGCAATATCTTTCAGTATCAAAAGTATGGTTCCATATAGGCTTTATGAATTTCACTGTTTTGGCTACTTTATTCCTGTTTTATTTTCAGTCTGATTTGGATGTATCAAAAAATCAAGTGAAGAGAAAAAAAGTGTTTTTTATTTAAATCAAATGTTATTGCTACAGCCCTCTGTATACATTGTTGCAAGCTGTATTGTTTTTCATGTCTTTGTTTACTGAGATAATAAGAATGAATACAAAAGTGAATTACTTTTATTGATTCATTCAAGCCTATAGTGCCTTTTTGTATATGTCCAGTTAGCATCCTTTGTTCTTTATGGTGTCCAGACCTGTTATTTTTGGATCTAGCTTCTTTAACTAAGCAATTTACCAGGTAACTATAACCAGTACTAGGAAAGGGCAATGACTTATTAATAAAATTACAACAAGATGATTAACATATGACACATTGCAGTAGAGAAATTAATCTCTGTCTGTAAATTATTATTCATATTTTTATATTTAAGTTCATATTTTCATAAATGAGAGACCTACAGGCTATTGAGGGGTATGGTGTGAAATACCATGGTAGGAGGCAGGAAAATTAATCAACAATTTCAATTTATATTTCACTAGAATGGTGATATTGCTAGTTGTTTGTTAGTAATTATGAAAATAAACAATATATTTTCATATATACAAACTATTGCATGGCATAAAGTGAAATCTTAGATGCTGTTGAAGAAAACTGTCATTGATATTTGCACTGTAAGTTGCATGACCTGAGAGGTATTCAGAGTTATTTATAGTGCTATTTATACAATTAAGTATATGCTTTCATATTTGTATAAATACCTCAATAAACCTGCACTCAGAAAGGAATTTCTTGTCATGTGAAAGCTTAATGTTTGTTTTACAAAAGTTTCCTAACAATGCGTGTCTAGGATATGCAGTTTCCAAGATATGATAATTTGTTTAATTTTATCAAAATATAATTATGAGTTTGTGTGCATTATAATATATTGTAGCACTTAAGAAAAGACTGTTAATACACTGACTATTGTCATTGTAACAAATACTGCTTACTGATTCCTATTTCTACAGTTTTAATTAATTTTATTGTTCACAGAATATTCACACTTGTTTATCTTATCCTTTTAAGCTGATTTTTTGGAAAATACTCTGGAAAGCAAGGATGTGTGCAGGCAGCTAGACGTATGAACATTCTACATGACATAGGTGTTTATGAGTTAAGAGCAAAATTATTTAAGTTATTATGTCTGCAAGAAGATCCTCATTCTTTTAAACATGCAAAATCAATTTCAGTTTTTTTTAAGACTTTTGACAGCAAGTGTGAAAGCAATGCACCTTTTTTTAATAATTACAAACTGCTTTAAACTGTTTCTCCATTATTACATTAAAATGCTATCACATACTTCTCATAATCATAATGCACAAAGCAGGAATGTTTTTTTCAGCTCGGTAAGAAGTACTGGAGAAAGTGGCAGTTACTCTAGCAGCGCATAAATGTTAAAATGAAGTTGCATGAAAAAGAAACAAAGGAGAATGCATTATGAAGTATATATCCCAAAGGCATGCAGTAGATGGACTGGCAACTCTAAATTGTCTGTAGGTGTGCATGTATGTATGTTTGAGTGGTTGTGTGTGTGTGTGTGTGTGTGTGAGAGAGAAATGTAAGAAAGGAGCGACACTCTATATCTGTTACCTACATCCAAAGTAAACTCTGTAGATGCAGACAGCTGTTCATAGCATTACTATATGAGTTTGATTTGGCTCAGCAGAAACATATAGATGAAAATGTGAGATGTCATTTCTTCACAATAATTTTAAAATGCTGTACATTGCTTCCCAACACTCAAAAACTGTCAAGCAAGAATATTTTAGTTCAATTAAAACCAGTTTTAACTGTTTTGTAGTGTTTTTAGAAGAAATGTAGTTCACATTTAAGCCTGGCTAAAATACTATATTTTCCTTTACAACAATAAAAAAAATGGAAAGAAAGAATGTTTCAGCTTAGGTAAAATCAGTTTCAAGCATGTGGTATGAATTAGGACAACACTTGTAAAAGCAATGCAATATTTTCAATCAAGGGGAAAATTATGTGTGTTGCTTCCCTGTGAGCAGCATAAAAAGATTTATGTTGCTTCCCCAATCTGAAAATGCAAATAAGAATGTCTCATTGAGCCTCAAATTAAACAAGTTTCAACTGTTTGATAGTACTCCTGACAACACTCATAAAAACAGTGATGTGTGCTGCTTCGCTGTGATCATTTTCCCTTAACTTATGACAAAAAATATTTCATTTGTTTGCAAGCATATTCAACAATATGTTAGAAAGGTTTCTTTGTTTTTTATCAATAGTAACATGTTGAATGTTGCTTCCCTGTCATAGTTTTAAAATATGTTACTTTTCCACATATATAACATAAAAGACAGGAAATTGTCAGCTTCAGCTCAACTCAGGTAACATTACTGTCAGTCATGGGCTAGTACTGTGACAGTCCTATATCTCTGTAAGCAACATAACTGATAGTTTTATCAAAGAAAAAAATAGTCTAGTTTGATTACCTGTGATATATATATATATATATATATATATATATATATATATATATATATATTTTTTTTTTTTTTTTTTGCAGTATCAACATTCTTTAGCCAGTTATTTCCAAGTATTATTACAAAGCAATCCAGCATTCAGCTTTAACACCTTTTTGCATGTTCTCCCTGTGTTCGCGTGGGTTTTCTCTGGGTACTCCGGTTTCCTCCCACATTCTAAAGGCATGCGTCTGGAGCATTTCTCCCCGGGCCTCCGCTGAAAACAGGATCTGTGGAACCTAGTCAGACTTTCCCGGTCAACAAATGTTAAATAAAAATAAAATAAATAAATAAACACCTGTTTATTTTAAATTTGCCACCTCATATTATACAGCACAGCATTTCAATCCATCTCAAGCAACAGTCATCATCCTCAACTTCTAACTAACCAACCAATTAATTAAACAAGTAATATCTATTTTAATATTCAGAAAAAACTACCAGTGCATTAGCAAACAGTATAAATAATAACTGCTTTTTTGACATTTTCTAAAGTGTAAACTCAATTAAATGTTCAGTTCACTTGTAACTACATTTTAATGGAGACAAACTCCTCTACACCCTTCATGCAGTGTTTTAATTCTTATGCCTAATATAAATTACCTCCATGATTACAGAAAAGATCATAAACAATGACTCAATACAAGGGTACAAGTAGAAAACAAAATGACTGAGATTTTTAATATGAAAAGTGATAGGTGAGTTTAACACTGGGCAATTTGAGCTTGTTAATTTTAAACTTTATTTATTTTATACTTGTACAGGTGCTGGGTAACTCCAACAATGGATACAATTTTAAAAAGTGCATGCATATAGCATAGCTTTGAAAGAGAAATTAGGTTAACAAAAATAAGAATGAAGAGTTTGAAAAGTTTGACTATTGATCTCTCTGTTGGATATAGTTTAAGCAAAATATGGGGATTATTTCCAATGCAAAAGGTCTGACAAAAGACAAAGAGGTGGAATGAAAGCAGCCTAAATTTTGTCTAGGAAGTGAGAGTTGCTCCACAGAGTGCAAGATAACTATTTTACATCAAGGGTTACTGTATCTTGTTAGAGTAGTTGTCATAGTGTTGTAAGTTGTAATACAAGAGGCTAAAAATAAATGTATTAACAAAAGACAGATGCATGCAAAGAGAGCAAAATATACTGTCAACAGTCCATTGCAAAAGTGAGAGTTCATGAAGAATTTGGATAATTGTAAACTAATCAGAATATGATCTTGTAAAAGATAATTCATGCATTTTTTATTTGTTTATTTATTTATTGTTTGTTTGTTTGTTTTTGCCTGTTTGTTTATACTTATTGCTCAGGATAGTGCTCTAGGCAGGAACACATGTTCAGAGGAGGCTTAGTGGAACAAAGGCTTTAGATGGTGCCAGTAATAGGAAAATGTTTTAGTCTGTTTAACATGCCTAGTGATTAATTTTTTCACTGGTCAGCAAAATAATGTTCAAGTTTCACCATACTACCTGATAAATTATACTACTTTTGTAACATTTTATTGTTTTTTTTCCAACAGCAAATGAAAATCTCAAATACTCTACATGCAACTTCCCGGGTCTATATTACAATGTAGAACTAAAACAAGTTCAAACATTGTAATATTGAACCCTAAAGTCCGAAAGTTGAAAATAGAGAAGCCATGGCACATTGACTTTTTTTCCCAGGGAAAAAAATTGGTGGGCCGTTTTCGGGGCTTTGCTATTTCCTCCACTATGATGTGATCTCGGAGTTGGTATATTTACGTAGGGCAGGTGTGGGGGTGTGGGGGGCAAAGCTCCCCAGTTTAGTTTAAGTTTAAGGTTAAGTTTTTTTTTTTTTGTCACAGAACAGCGATCCCTGGGAAAAAAATCGCTGTTCTGTGTTTTCGGTTTTGTTGGGTTTCGTACTTTAGGGTTCGCTATTACAATGATCAAACTTTTGATAGTTCGACTTTGTGATATAGACCCACAACTTCCCCATTTTAGCTGTGTGCAGCATTCTTCATTGCCTTGCTATTATCATTTTTGGCATTAATACCAACAGCAGTTAAGTAATCAGCTTTTTTTTCTTGTTTTCTAATCTGTTGCACATGCCTCTACCTATAGTTCCAGTGCTTCCCATGACCAAGTTAGTGATTTTCCAAGTATCTCTGCCAAATTTATCACCAGAACAGAGGTCCCTTTTGGGGGTGTAAGGCAATAATATGTTTGTTAATGCTGGGCAGTGTTCAGGAAAATATATCAATTTTGTATGCCATAACTAGCTAAGAGTTCATAGGTTTATAGGTTGATACTAGGCTATCGGCCCTAGGACATTTATAAGCCTAGCCAGAGTGTGTTTGGCTTTCGCCACCCTTTTAGATTTGTAGACTGTGCCTTTGAATGGTAGGTCACAGAAGATAGCCCTTTTATGGTTAGTCTATTGTGCCTCTGTCTAGCAGGGACCCAGAAGAGATCTCAGGGGTAAACTTATGATCTCCCATCCACTCGTCAAGATTTCTCTTGAAGAGGGTCAGTGAGGGGCTCTGCATAACCTGGACTGGGATTCTGTTCCAGAGTGAAGGGAGTCTCTGGGATATGAATCTGTCCCTCCAGCATGTCCTGTTTATTTCTATGCTGAGGTTTAAGTCTCTGGAGCATGTAGCTCTAAGGGATTTGGATTTCCTGAGGTGGAGCATGTCCATTAATTCTGGGTTGGACATGGCTTTATATGTCTAGCACAGATCGCCTCTGAGTAGGCGGTAAGCAACTGAGTAGAGCTGGAGTTTTTTTAGCCTAACTGCATAGGACATCTGTTTGAATCCCTTGGTCCTCTTGGTGAGGTACTTTTGGGGTATTTCCAGTTGTAGCAGGTGTCGGGTAAAGTACATCCCAAATGAAGCATTGTATTCAATTATGGGCCTGATGAGTGATGAGTAGAGGGGCACAATGACCTCTCTTGATCTAAATGTGAAACCTTTCGTGATAAGGTGGGGTATATAGAAGGTCTTTCTAACCACTTTGCAACGTGATTGTCAAAGGAGAGATTACTATCTACTTGGGTCCCCAAATCCCTAATTAATTCCTCCATACTTAATGGATTACCTCCTATGTGGTAATCTGTGAGCACTTTGTTTTTCCCAAAGGGGATGACTATGCATATTTTGGCATTTAGCTTCAGGCCATGGCTCTGGCACCAGTTTTCTGTCTCTGTGAGACCCTTTTGGAGGATGCTTGTGTCAGCTGGAGAGTCTATTATGGCACCCAGTTTGCAGTCATCTGCGAACTTGGTCAGCCAAAATCCTCCCGTGTTTGCCTGTACCTCAGAGAAATAAATACCGAACAAGAGAAATCCTAGGACTGAACCTTGTAGGATGCCACTTGTGACTGGTTTAGAGTCTGACAAGGCACCTGCAATTCTGACCATGTGGGTTCTATCCCTGAGCCAGTTTGCAACCCATCTTGTGACATAGGGGTTAATATTTAAGCTGGTGAGCTTATTTATGATGCCTGAGTGGGGTATTGTGTCAAAGGCTTTTGCGAGGTCCAGATAGGCTGTGTGGACTACCTTCCCTTCTTCTATGGCCCTGGTAACTGTTTCAAAGAAGTCAACCAGGTTTAAGAGGCAAGATCTGCCCTTAACAAAGCCAAATTGGGTAGAATCCACTGTCTGCAGGTTCCCGATGTCATTGTTTATGAGTTCCATGATGATATGCTCCATAGCTTTGCAGACCAGGCTAGTCAGGCTTATAGGGCGATAATTTCTGGGGTCTGCTGTGGCACCTCCCTTGTTGAGCGGAACCACTGTTGCAGTACACCATTCCTTGGGTACATATCCTGTAGTAAGGCTGAGTTTGAACAGTGACTTTATGTGAGGGTTAAGTTCTTCTTGTAGCTCATGTAAGACGCAGCCCAGAACACCGTCTGGTCCCATTGATGCTGTGTTTTTTGCTTTGGAGAGGGCAGCTCTCACCTGTTTATCTGTGATGTCTGGGAGGCTGCACTCTGTTGGGATGGAGATTTGCTCTTTTGGGGGGGATGGGGGGAGACATTTGCACTGAACCTGTCTGCCAGGATGTTGGCAATGTCTGTGGGTTCAGTGTATTTTTTATCATTTTGCACTAGCTCAGAGCATATCTGGGAGATGCCCCCCCAGGTTCCTGACTTAACTAAAGAAGGCCGTGTGATTGTATTTAGTGTCTTGTGCAATTTTTCTTTTGAAGCTGGCCTTAGATGATTTTATGAGGGATCGTAGCTTCTTGCTAGTACTGGTCAGAGATGAATTCCTTTTTTGGGATTTTGCTCTATCATGTAGTAGCTTTTGCCTTTTTTTGTATAGCTTATTTATGGCCGGGGTCCACCAGACAGGTCTCCTGCCTTTGGAGGAGTGAGTCTTGGTTTTATTTGGGATGGCATGATCCATACATTCCTGTAGGTGTCCATAGAATGCATTTGTAAAGGATTCAGCAGTTTGAGCCATATTTTCCACTGGCTTGGGTGCTTTGAAGGATACCACCTCGGTTTTCAAAAGTGTGAAGTTTGCTTTTGAGAAGTTCTTCACCATGGTTACCTTGGCTGGGGGTGGGGACGGGATATGGATGTCCAGTGAGATTAATTTATGGTCTGACCTTACCAGTGAGGGGTATACCTCTGGTGTGGAACATAGAGTCCCTATGTTGGTCATGACCAGGTCCAATATGTTTTCCCCTCTTGTGTGGGTGGTGACTAGCTGTTCCATAGCATTTGAGTTTATAAATTCTAGGAACCATTGGGCAAGGGTGTGTGGGCTTGAGTAGTTTACCCAGTCAATGTTTGGGCAGTTGAAGTCACCCAATATAATGGTGTTTGGAGAGACCTTCATATTCTCCAGTGTTCTCAGGAAAGCCGAGTGGGTGTCCTGAGTTTGGGAGGGTGGTCTTTAGCAGGCCACAAACTGAAAAGTAGTTTTGCCCACTGTTGGTTGCACATGGATGGTTTCCATTGCTTCGTGCAGTGCTACTAACCTGGAGATGTGGGTATTTTTGATGTATATGGATACTCCCCTTCCTTTTGTGGTTCGGTCCGAGTTTTGTAGCCAAAAAGCATGGTATGAAGTATACTAGGCAGTTGTTAAGCTCAAGCCAGTTTAGTTGCTTTAAGGCTTGGTGGTGATGAGCTCATTGTGCAGTGTGGGTAGCAAATTTAGCTGCTTTGTCATAATAGGAGGAAGTTTCAATTTTAGTGTTGAACTTGTTTGTACAGATTGGTGTGGCATATAATAGGCCTGGAAACAAACAGAATGAGGCTTGTTTTTTTCTTGTTGGTTCTGCAAGGTATTGTTTTGACCTATAAAGGGAATCATTTTTCTGGTGGGTGTTTTCAATTCTTTGAAGAAAATGTTGATCAAATTTAAGACTGACATCAATTGCAATGCCCAGTAATTTAGTCTGTGGAACTACCTCAGTTTTAGTATTATTTGCAGATGTAACCAAGAAAGACTGTTTTTTTAATGGAGATAATTGATTAGGATGAAGAGCATCAGTTTTATTTTACTGGGATTAAAAAGTAGGTTTGAATTTTTCAGGTTTTGATTGAATAGAAAGAAATGTGAGTGATTTTTTTCCAGTCAGGATATTGTGGTAGTTGTTAATATTAAAGTCAAATTATCTCTGTATTGTGCTATATTTGCTTGTTGTATGACAGTGTGAAGCTTGTTTATAAAATTATTAAAATAAGGGGTCCTAATATAGAGCCCTGAGGGATACCTATGGTAACTGGCAGACACGAATGGAGGAAGAGAGGTCCTGTTGCCATTTGACTGCTTCTTGCCTTCTAGACAAATAACTAAGGAACCATTTAAGGGAGGATTTAGAGAGACATATAGACAACAGTTCAGTGTGCAAATGTTGGTGTGATATGGTGTTGAAAGCTTTGAATAAGTCTAGGAACATGGATGACACTATGTTACCATGCTGGCTTATAGTGTTGGTAAAGTAAAGGAGGGTGGTGACTTTGCTATGGTGGAGTCTGTAACCGCACAATGTTTCCAAGAGCAGATTATTTGAATTTAGGGGATGTAGAAGCTGTGCATGAATACATTTTTCAAGTATTTTTGCTAGGGGGAGATAATTGCATGGGCCTGTAGTTATTAACTCTAGTTATTAACTCTGTAGAAGTTCCACCTTTCTGTAAAGGTATAATAATGGATTTTTTCCAGATGGAAGGAATTAATTTCTTCAGATATAGATCTATTTATTAATATAAAAAATGGAAAAGCAATTACATCTGCAACTATTTTTAAATAGTCTGAATGCAGTTGGTCAGCAGCTATTGTGGCTGGTATTAGCTTATGTTTGGGTTTTTTAACAGTGGAGGTAATGACTATTAGTGTCCTTACAAGCCTAGCCATGCACCCCATACCTGTTTGAATCACAGATATCATAGGTGTTTATACAGGGGGCATATTAGTTGGGAGGAATCTAAGGTATTTGTGTGTGTGTGGGGGGGGGGGTAGTTAGAATAATACTTTTCTGTTTCATGGCATCTATCCATAAGGGACAAGGGGACCAGACTGGAGTAAATTTACAATTTCCAAACCAGTTGTCAATGTCTTGTTTATTTTATTTATTTATTTATTTATTTAAATTTGTTGACCGGGAGTGTCCGACTGGACGTGGATCCATTTTCAGTATAGGCCCGGGGAGAAAAGCTCCACAGTAAAATAAACAGACAGTAGTTATATTGGATTACATAGCGATTAACAATTTAACATAGAAATTACTTACAACATATTTACAGATGAAGAACATAGTACATCAGTAGACAGCTAGAATCTTTATCTGTGAAGTACATAACAGACATTAACAAATGTAACAATGAGAAGTTCCTGCTGTATAATAAGTACTAGGCTTATGAGCATCTGAGCTTGCTATCATCAAGGTAGTTAGTGGAGGTGAAAGAAAGGTAGTAGTTGGATGGGGTGGATGATATTAGAGTGGGAGTTGCAAGGGCATAGCCAGCATGTTTTTAGGTGCGCTTTTAATAAAGTTTTGAAGTTGGTGCATGATGGTACGGAGGTAATTGTGGGTGGGAGTGAGTTCCATAATTTGGCTATGGCGCAAGAAAATAGTGCTTCACCAGCAGAGTTATTGGCTTTAGTGATCTGCAAGTGATTTTTGTTGCTGGATCTTAGTGGTCTGGTGGTGCGATAGTGTTGGAGTAGATTCTGGAGGGATGGGACATTTAGTGGATGGTTTACTAGTTTGTGGGCAAGTGAGAGTTGATACCACTGAAGGAGGTGAGGGAGTTCAAGCCAGCCCAGTTCAGCAAGTGAGAGACGGTGGTGACTACAGTAGGATGCCCCTGTGGCGAATTTGGCGATTTTGTTGTAGCAGGTCTCTAGCTTGTTTAGATCATATTGCCTTAGGTTGGTATATACTGGAGAGGCATAAAGTAGGGTGGAGATAAGGTGGGAATTTGCTATTGAAATCTTTGCTGCTTTGGTGAGAAATTGTTTATTTCTGTAAAATGTTCCTAGTTTTTTGTGGACTTTTTTTATGGTCATGGATATGTGAATGTCAAATTTTAGTTTATTGTCTATTTCCACTCCTAGCAATTTGGTGTGTTCAGTTGGGTATATAGCGGTGTTGTCTTTTGCTGTGATGTTAAAGTGAGAGTTGTTTTGAGTATGTTTGGTGGGTTGGAAGATGAGTAGTTTAGTTTTGTTTGGGTTGAGTATTAATTGGGCATCGGATAACCATGTTTCAACAAAGGAAAAGGCTTCCTGTGTGACTTTTTACAGTTTGGGTAGGGACTGGGCTGAGCAGATGATGGTTGAGTCATCTCCGTATTGGATGAGTGTACCATGTTTGGTGGCAGAGGCTAGATTATTGGTGTAAACAGAGAAAAGTAGGGGTCCAAGGATGGATCCTTGGGGAACCCCTATGGAGACAGGTAGTTGGGGAGATATGTCATTCTGCCATACAATGGATTGTTGGTGGTCAGACAGGTAACTCTGAAACCAGTTGGTGACTGATTGTGAGAAGGATAGGTTATTGAGGACAGAGATAAGTTGTTTGTTTGGGACCATGCCAAATGCTTTAGATAGGTCTAGGAAAGCAGCAGAGGAGAGATAGCCATTGTTTTTATGCTGAAGGATAGTGTTAGTAAAGGAGAGTAAGGCAGTGGTGGTGCTATGGTTTGGTCGGAAACCATGCTGAGTACTGGAAAGGAGGTTGTTAGTAAGGAGGTAGTGTGAGACCTGAGAGTGTATGCATCTCTCTAGTATTCTGGAGAGTGAAGAGAGAATAGCTATGGGGCGGTAATTGGTCAGTTCTGCAGAGGGTCCGCCTTTGTGGAGGGGATTTATATGTGAGACTTTCCACAGTGTGGGAACGTAACTTTCTGACAGAGATCAGTTAATCAAGATGGATACTGGGTAGGCCAGAGCATCAGCTGCGATTTGTAGGTATTCACTTGGGAGGGTGTCTGCTGCTAATTTGGTGGGTTTAAATTTAGTTAAGAGTTTTTTTATGTTGGAGGTAGGCACAGGAGAAAAAGAAAAGGCAGTGGGGAGATTACTAGTTGAAGGTGTGGGTTGGAAGGGAGGGGGGTTGTGTTGTTTAGCTAGTGATAGTATGGTTTGGGTGAAGTGTGTATTGAATGAGGTAGCAATATTTTCTCAGGAGTGAGGGATGTTAGGAGGAGGGGTACTGACTTTACCTGGGTGGAGGATGGAGTTTATGGAGGACCAGAATTGTTTGGGGCTGTGTTGTGGGGAGTCTAGGGCACACTGGTAGTATTGGAATTTGTCCCGTTTTATTAGCTTTTTAACTCTATTGCGTAGTTCTAGGCATTTCTGTCTAGCTGCGGGGGTTTTGTTTTGTGCCAGTGCTCCCAGGCTTTATCCCTTTTTCATTTCTGACTTAGTGGCTTTCTGTAGCCATGGGGGGTTGTGCTTTGGTTCTGGAAAATCTTATGGGGCATGGTAATTAAGGATGTTCAGGAAGGTAGTATTAAAAAATGCAACTGCGTCATCTAGACTGAGGTACTTTAGAGCATGCCAGTTACATTCATTGAGGGATGAGATGAATGTGAGTGGAGATGACAGGTTTAGCTTGGTACAGGTATTTTTTTTAGTAGGAATGTTGGGGAGTGATCACTGAGGCTATCTGATAAGCAGCCTGTTATATATGACTGAAGCCATGAAGGTGTACATGATGGGTTGGATAAATCACCTAAGATGATAGTTTCTTGGGGAGATGGTGGGTAGACCAGCTGAGGAGGTTTTCTAGTGGAGGATGTTTTGGCCAGGTGGGAAGTAGCATCCAATTATGTTGATGGTTTTGTTTTGGTTAATTTTGAGGTTGGTATATATTATTTCTTCATTGCCTATTTGTGGAGCTGATGATTTTAAGATCTGGATGTTTAGATGCTGTTTAAATATTATAGCTACACCACCTCCTTTTGTTTAGCGGTCTACTCTTAGTATGCCGTAACCTGTAGGGAGTATTTGCTCACTGGTAATGTGAGGTTTTAGCCAGGTTTCTGTCAGGATGACTATATCTATATCTGGGGAGTATAAGTCTATGGTGGCATGGAGTTCATGGACTTTGTTGGATATACTTCTAATATTTAGGCTTAGTAGAAGGAAGTCACTTGGCTTTCTATTGGCTGTAATATGGGAGAAGTTGTGGTTTCTAGTCTTGTTTAAATAAAGTCAAGGATGAACTCAGTTCTGCATGGATGGAAAGATTATTCCATAGCGTGGGGATCCTTTGTGACACATAGCTGTCTCCCCAGTATGTTCTGTCTATGTCACAAAGTTAAGATTCCTGGATCTAATGTTACTGATGCTGTTCTGTTTGTGCCTGTGGAACAGATCCATCAGGGCTGGGTCTGAGTAAGCTAAGTAAGCCAGGCAAAGATCCCCTTTCAGCAGCTTGTAGTAGACTGAATACAGAGACAAATACTTTAGGCAATCAGTGTAGGACAGGGTATTCATGCCCTGACACCTTTGTAGGCATTGCAACTGTTGCAAATCTCTGATTAAGTACATACCAAAGACTCAATGATGGGTCGGATAAGGGATGAGTAGAGTGGTATTCTAGCATTCTTGGACCTAGATGACATACCCTTACCTTTAACTTGGGCAACATAGAATGATTTTATTACTATCTTAACAAATTGTTGATCAGAGGTCAGATTGCTGTCTACATATGCTCCCAGAATGCTTACTACTGGGTCGACAATTAGGGGTGTTTTATTGATGGAGTAATTAATCTGGGTTGACAGATTCACAAAGGACATTTTTACCACTGAGTTTTAGGCCATGGCTTTAGCATCAGTCATTAATCTGTGGTTTATAATAGCTCATCTGTGAACTTGTTGAGCTGGAGGCCTTGAACAATAGCCTTAACCTCTAAGAAGTAGGTACCAAACAGGAGTGGGCCCATTATGAAGTCTGGGGTCACTGGTGATTAGTTTCTTGGTGGAGGTGGTCTCACTGATCCTGACTTCTTGGGTCCCATTTGTGAGCCAGATGGCAATCCAATTAGTTATGTAGGGATTCATGCCTAGTTCAGAGAGCTTGTCAACAATGCCTAACTGAGGTATTGAATGCCTTGGCCAGGTCACGATATGCTGTATGCACTGTTTTACCCTCATCTGTTTTCTTGGTGACCCACTCAAAGAAGTCTATCAGGCTAAATATGTATTACCTTCCCTTAACAAAGCCAAATTGGAAAGGCTATAGTGTCTATAGATCCTTGTTTATCAATCCATAATAATTTGTTTCATGGCTCTGCATATTAGGCTTGTTAAAATGATGGGTGTGTAGTTTTCTGGGTCAGTTGGTGATCCCTCCTTGTGGAAGTGAATGATTGTTGTGGTCCTCCATTCACTTGGAATGTTGCCTGCTTTGAGGCTGTAGTTGAGGAGTGCCTCAAGTGGTCCTGACAGGTGATATTTTAGACTGTTCAGAAGGCAACCAGGGCTGTTGTCAAGACTCATAAATGTGGTGTTCTTGATTTTAGCAAGTGCTGACAGCACCTGGTCACTGCTAATAGTCGCAGAAGTATGTTGCAGAAGATTTCACCTGGAGGAGTTGGGGGAGTGAGGCAGTGAAGTTTGAGCTGAATTTGTCAGCCAGATTTGCTTATATCACCTAATTGGTGAAGGTAGTACCATTCACACAAGTACAGCACACTGCTGTTTGTATTGCTTAAGGTTCCAGATATAGCTGGAGAAGGCCTTATGACTGTCCTTACCCAGTGAAGCTGCCGTGACCTTGTAGTTGGCCTTGGTGGATTTAATTAGACATCTTCATTTCTTGTTTAGATGAATAAGAGGGCTGCTCTTCCTGATTTTTTGCCATGATTTTTTCTTTTCTTATATACCTTGTTTAATTGAGGATTCCACCACTGGGGTTTGTTTTTAGTGCTTGTTTTGTGCTTACTTTAAGTAGGTACAACCGCCTCTAAGCAGTCATTCACATGTTTGTATAGGGACTCCCTGAATAATTCTGCATAGGTAGCTGTGGTCCTGAGTTTAGAGGGAGCCTTGAATTTTGACAAAATGTGACTTGATAGAGTATAGTTTGCCTTTGAACATTTTCTGCTACTGGTTTAGCTGGGATTTTTAGGTTGTGTTTTTTACTTCAAATAAGGCATCTTTGTGAGCCGACCTAACTAGTGAGGATGTGACTTGGGGGGAGGGGGACATGCAACACTCTCTTGTGTTGGTGAGTACTATTTTTTTATTTTATTTATTTTTATTTTACATTTGTTGACTGGGATAGTCCGATTGGATCCATGTTCATTTTCAGCAGAGGCCCGGGTAGAAAAGCTCCAAGGTAAACAGATACAATAAAAACAATAAAGACATGATTACATATATGGTCTTTACAAAGAATACATAGGCAAACAAGATTAGACAAGTTCACAGGTTAAAGGTTACCCCTGGTTACAGTCAGGGGAAAATTAACAGTAGTTAGTTTACTAGATTATTAACATTCATGATGAGAGATGAGAGATGAAGAGAGCAATACTAGATCCAGTATTTTTGATCCTCTGGTTAGGGGGGTCTCTTCCACTGTGTTTGTGCTAATAAAGTCCAAGAAGCATTGTGCTTATGAGTTTGAGGCAGTGTAAGTTTCCAGTCTACAGAGCGGTAGTTAAAGTCACCCATGAATAATGCATTTGGTTAGATGGTGAGCACCTCTAGTAGGTTTAGGTAAGAGTCTTGAGACCCTAGGGGCAAACATGGTGGCCTGTGGTTAGTCATGATATGGTGAGGGACATTATCTATGGTGACTTAGACATGGATGAGCTCCATGGTATCATCCTGTTTAACTAACCTGGAGGTATGTTCGTTGCTAACAGAGATTGAGACATCTCCACCTTTGGCCCCAGTCTGAGCTGTTGTTAATCTAAATGTGTGGAAGGCTCTGTAGCCGTGAATTTCTGGAGTACTTTCTACAGCTTTAAACCAAGTCTTGATGAGGACTCAGATATCTACATTCTCCAGAGTGAGGAGGGCTTGATGGGTGTGGAGTTTTTTTTTCTTTATTCTCCTAACATTGAGCAGTAACATGTTTAGGTTGCTTGGAGAGTTTTTCACTGTCAGTAGTTTTTTTTCATTTTGGCATTGCCTAAAAAGGTGATAAGGGGATGGATAAAGTTTCAGACAATGTCAAAAAGCCTGGGGGGGGGGGGGGGTGCAGTCCATCCTTAGCAAAGCAATGTGGCCTGTTGACCATGTCCTACCATGCTGATAGATTTTGAATGCCCCAGGAGTGACACCAGAAACTAAGCCAGTTTTTGACATCCATCATTTTATATCCATATTGTCCTTGGTGAAGGTAGAATGTTGCTCAGTGTAAGGCTCATACCTGCCTGTGACACATATTCTGAGAGATACATTATGTCTCTTTTCATATAGTTCAATGAGGTGTGTCTCAGGTCATTTACACCCACATGGACTCTGACATAATCATTTTGGCACCTGGAGTGCAGCGACCTGAGTACGTGGGTGACATTGTGTATCTTGGTTCTAGAGAGGCAACTAACTATTATCCAGTCTTTGTCTAACCTGGTGAGTGGGGTATATGTGTGTCGTACATTCAAGCCCCCAATAACAAGAGTGTTAGGTAAAGAATATGACTGCCTTATGGACTTTGATCTTGGGGGACCATTGGATGTATGTCTATCTGTCATTTATAAAACCATTTTGTTCTGGTTTCGATATTTTGGAGAAAAAACTCATCTGATCAGTTTATGATGATTTTTAAAGCATTTTTATATCTGAAATTAGCAATTAAATTAGTTTGTAGTTAGCCAGAAATATTGTGTCTCTCAGACTTTCTGTATTGCAAGGATAATGGCATGCTTTATACCCCCTGGAATTGTTTGCATCCTCCAAATCTGCTCATAATGGACTAGCAATGTGGGTGCTACTTCTTTCCCCCATTTGTAAAATTCACATAGCCATATATTAGCAATGGATAAAACCATTGTTTCTGTGTGAGGACTGGGTACCTTTGTGAGAATGTGAGTGTGGAATGTTTGTGTATGGTTTTACAGTTTTTTAATAAGACTAAAACGTTCCTTGAAATTCATTTCAAGTGCATGCTTCAATTCTTTAGCTTGAATTTTACACAATTACAGATGTACTCAGTCATTAATGTTTTAACTGTATGGTTCATAGGTTCATAGGTAGGTACTAGGCTATTGGTTCTAGGGCCTATATAAACCTAGCCAAAAAGGTACCATGGCTTTCGCCACCCAATAAAATTATTTTCCTGTGTCCCTGTCAAGCAGAGCCACAGAAGTGATCCCCATGATGAATTTCCTATGACTGAGGTTAAATACCTTTGCCATATGTGGTGCTACTATTCATTTTGATTTGGCCTCAGAAAACGCCTACTTTGAAAAAATACTTTCTGATTTTAGGTAGGAGCCTGGTGATTTAATTGAGAAATAGTGCTTACAAAATACAATATGATTATATTACAGTCATTTTGGATATAATTGTTGACTAACCCAGCCACTGGGGTTGCACAAGCCAGTGCATTTCTTTGTGCCGGTCCCAAGCCCGGATAATTGGGGAGGGTTGCATCAGGAAAGGCATCTGGCGTAAAACTTCGCCAAATCTTTTCATGCAGTCACCAGTTAATATTTCCAAACCGGATCGGTCGAGGCCGGGGTTAACAACGACCTCCACCAGTACTGTTAGCCAACAGGATGCTGGCGGAAATTGGGCTACTGTTGGCCAAAGGAGGAGAAGAGGCAGAAGGCATGGCCAAAGGCAGGAAGAGAGGAGAAAGGCTAGGACTGTAGTAGTGAGGATCAGAACTTTGAATGTTGGCAGTATGACTGGTATAGGGAGAGAGCTAGCTGATATGATGGACAGAAGGAAGGTTGGTATATTGTGTGTGCAAGAGACCAGATGGAAGGGGAGTAAAGCTAGGTGTATCAGAGGTGGGTTCAAATTGTTTTATCATGGTGTGGATGGGAGGAGAAATGGCGTAGGTGTTATTCTGAAGGAACAGTATGCGAAGAGTGTTTTGGAGGTGAAAAGGGTGTCTGATAGAGTGATGTTTATGAAGCTGGAAATTGATGGTGTAATGATTAATGTTGTTAGTGCATATGCTCCACAAGTTGGGTGTGCAATGGATGAGAAAGAAAAATTTTGGAGTGAATTGGATGAAGTGGTGATGACTGTACCCAAGGGTGAGAGAGTGGTGATTGGAGCAGATTTAAATGGGCATGTTGGTGAAGAGAACAGTGGGGATGAGGATGTGATGGGTAGTTATGGTGTCAAACAAAGGAATGTAGAAGGTCAGATGGTAGTGGATTTTGTGAAAAGGATGGATATGGCTGTGGTGAATACGTATTTTAACAAGAGGGAGGAGCATAGGGTGACATACAAGAGTGGAGGAAGATGCACACAGGTGGATTATATCTTATGTAGGAGGGCCAGTTTGAAGGAGATTGGAAACTGTAAAGTGGTGGCTGGAGAATGTGTAGTTAGGCAGCATAGGATGGTGGTTTGCAGGATGACGTTGGTGATCAAGAAGAGGAGGAGGAGTGTGAGGGCAGCACCAAGGATCAAATGGTGGAAACTGAAAAAGGGTAATTGTGACATGGAGTTCAGGGATGAGCTAAGACAGGCACTGGGTGTCAGTGAAGAGTTACCAAATAGCTGGGTAACTACAGCAGAGCTGGTAAGGGAGACTACTAGAAAGGTGCTTGGTATCACATCGGGACAGAGGAAGGACAACAAGGAGACATGGTGGTGGAATGAGGAAGTACAGAAGAGTAAACACACAAAGAGGTTGGTGAAGAAGAAGTGGGATTGTCAGAGAGATGAAGAAAGTAGACAGGAATATAAGGAGATAAGGTGCATGGCAAAGAGAGAGGTGGCGAAGGCTAAGGATAAGGCATATGAAGAGTTGTATGAAAGGTTGGACACTAAGGAGGGAGAAAAGGACCTGTACCAATTGGCTAGACAGAGGGACCGAGCTAGGAAAGATGTGCAGCAGGTAAAGGTGATAAAGGATAATGATGGAAACATACTCACAAGCGAGGAGAGTGTGTTGAGGAGATGGAAAGAGTACTTTGAGGGATTGATGATTGAGGAGAATGAGAGGGAGAGAAGGCTGGATGATGTAGGGATAGGGAATCATGAAGTACAATGGATTAGCAAGGAGGAAGTAAGGATAGCTATGAAGAGAATGAAGAATGGAAAGGCTGTTGTCCCAGATGACATACCTGTGGAAGCATGGAGGTGTTTAGGTGAAATGGCAGTGGAGTTTTTAACCAGATTGTTTAATGAAATCTTGGAAAGTGAGAGGATGCCTGAGGAATGGAGAAAAAGTGCTTTGGTACCGATTTTTAAGAATAAATGTGATGTGCAGAACTGTATTAACTACAGAAGGATTAAACTGATCAGTCACAGCATGAAGTTATGGGAAAGAGTAGTGGAAGCTAGGTTAAGAAGGGATGTGATGATTAGTGAACAGCAGTATGGTTTCATGCCAGGAAAGAGCACTACAGATGCGATGTTTGCTCTGAGACTGTTGATGGAGAAGTATAGAGAATATCAGAAGGAGTTGCATTGTGTTTTTGTAGACTTGGAGAAAGCATATGACAGAGTGCATAGAGAGGAGTTGTGGTATTGTATGAGAAAGTCAGGAGTGTCAGAGAAGTATGTAAGAGTAGTACAGGATATGTATGAGGGTAGTGTGACAGCGGTAAGGTCTGCGGTGGGAGTGACGGATGCATTTTAGGTGGAGGTGGGGTTACATCAAGGATCAGCTCTGAGCCCTTTCTTATTTGTAATGGTGATGGACAGGTTGACAGACGAGATCAGACAAGAGTCCCCATGGACTATGATGTTTGCAGATGACATTGTGATCTGTAGTGAGAGTAGGGAACAGGTGCAGGAGACCCTGGAGAGATGGAGATATGCTCTAGAGAGAAGAGGAATGAAGGTCAGCAGGACTAAGACAGAATATATGTGTGTGAATGAGAGGGAGGATAGAGGAATGGTGAGGATGCAAGGAGTAGAGGTGGCGAAGGTGGATGGGTTTAAATACTTGGGCTCAATAGTTCAGAGTAACGGTGAGTGTGGAAGAGAGGTGAAGAGAGTACAGGCAGGATGGAGTGGATGGAGAAGAGTGTCAGGAGTGATTTGTGACAGACGAGTACCTCTAAGAGTGAAAGGGATTTCTACAAGAGGGTAGTGAGACCAGCTATGTTATATGGGTTGGAGACAGTGGCATTGACAAAAAGGCAGGAGTTTGAGCTGGATGTGGCAGAATTAAAGATGTTAAGATTTGCACTGGGTGTGACAAGGGTGGACAGGATTAGGAATAAGTATATTAGAGGGTCAGCCCAGATTGGAAGGTTTGGAGACAAAGCCAGAGAGGCAAGATTATGTTGGTTTGGACATGTGCTGAGAAGGGATGCAGAGTGTATTGGGAAAAAGTTGCTAAGGACGAAGCTACCAGGTAACAGGAAAAGAGGAAGGCCTAAGATAAGGTTTATGGATGTAGTG
Organism: Protopterus annectens; assembly: GCF_019279795.1. Classification (NCBI taxonomy): domain Eukaryota; kingdom Metazoa; phylum Chordata; order Ceratodontiformes; family Protopteridae; genus Protopterus; species Protopterus annectens. The sequence continues at coordinate 1,387,436,104 of NC_056733.1, read as the reverse complement.
AGAGAGGACATGCAGGTGGTTGGTGTGACAGAGCAAGATGCAGAGGACAGGAAGAAATGGAAACCGAAAGAAGATGATGGATATAATTGTTGACTATTCTATATTAGACAGCCCTGTATGAAGAAAGACATCTTATATATTCAGTGGTGGTGTACAAGATTATGACCTGATCAAGTGTTGCAGTGATGTTAATACAGAAACTTATTTGGGGGAATAGTCTGTGGTGGCAGTTGTTTACGTTATTGAATACAATGTTCCTTATGCAGGATTTAAAACAATTGGAGACTGTACATGCTAGTGACAGTTGTGGTTTACAAATTAATAAACAGTTAATAGTTATGAGCGTGGTCACTCTGTTGGTTGAAATCATCTAGTGTTTTAACATGTTTAAGAAATGATGGACCTTTTCTTAATTTAAGTCTATTTAGTTTTACGGAGATGGTGGCAGGCTTTACAGAATATCTGTGTAGAAAATGTTGATATAATTGAGTCTTGGTCAGAGTAGTTATGGGCTGTGGGTCTCATGGAAAAGTTGTCTTTTTTTATAAGAAGTATATAGTACTGCTAGCATACTTATTACTTATCCCGTGTGCTTACTCTGGCAGGCATTCTAGGTAGAGAAAATGTAATGGGAAGTGATACTTGAGTGTCTGTGAAATTATTTTGTGATTATTAGCATGTTAAGGGGCTGGGCATTAATTCAAAGTTATAAGACATGGACTTGGTTACTATGTTTGCTGTGCTGCAGTAAGTTGCAGATCAGCAATATGAGCTCTGCCGCACATCTCCAGACTCCAGTATCTAGGGTTCAAGAGGGACCAGTAGTCACTCCATGTGAGGAGTCTGCAAATTCTCCCTAGTTTCTCCCTAGTTTGTGTGGAGTTTCCTCTGAGTACTCCAGTTTTGTACCATCTCCCAAAAAAATAATGTTGTTTGGCTACATTAAATTATCCATGCAAGATATGTGCAAACACGTGCAACACATAGCTCACAAAGCCAATGTGCTGAACAGTCACAGCCCTTAAGGCTAAACAACACACCTGATACACTTGTAATAGGTGAGTCTATCATCAGGCACACTGACGTCTCGCTCACCAGGCTGAACAAGGAGAAGGTCATGGTGAGCTGCCTGTCGGGTGCTAGGATCTGCCACAGAACACAAGCACTCAGGTCACTCCAAGGCAAGTACAAATATGACTCAGTAATTGTCCATGCTGGTGTGAATGACATGAGACTACATGAAAAGAGACATAGAGGAGCTCTCTGAGCATGTAGCCCAGACTGGTATGACCCTGACCTTGAGTAGCATCTTACCCTCACCAAGAATGATGCCACAGTATGAAGACAAGATTATCAATTTCAACGATTGGCTTAAGTATTGGTGTCATTCAAAGGGGATCCAATGCCTGTCAGCCTGGGATGACATGCTCGACAAGCCACGATGCTTCGCTAGGGACGGCTTGCACCTGTCACCCCTGGGCTTTCAAATATTGGCAAAGGCTCTTGCTATCCCTATAGTGCCTTTTTTAGGCAAGGCTCAAAAGACAAACCCACCTCCATAGGTATCACAAGGGATAAGAAACTAAGAGTAATGCTACTCAACGGCAGAAGTCTAAACCTCAAGATGCATGCACTTGAAACTCTCCTTAGCATGGAGAACATCGATATCTGTGCAGTAACAGAAACCTGGTTCAAGGCTCTCGAGAGCACCCCAGCCCTACCAGGTTATACCTCATACCATTCTTTTCGGCCCCAAAACTAGGACTGAACCACAAAAGGAGGGGGAGTATCAATATTCGCCAAAGATACCCACACCTCCAGGTTGGTGGCACAGCACAAAGCATCAGAGACTATCCATGTGCAACTAACAGTGGGTAAAACTGCCTTCCAGTTTATAGCCTGCTACAGACCACCCTCCCAAACCCAGGAACCCCACTCGGCCTTCCTGAAAACACTGGAAAATATGAAGGTCTCTCCAAACACCATTATATTGGGTGACTTCAACTACCCAACCATAGACTGGGAGCATTACTCTAGCTCCAACACCCTAGCCCAAAGGTTCCTAGAATTTATAAATTCAAATGCTATGGAACAACTTGTTACCACTCCCACAAGAGGGGAAAACATACTGGACCTGATCATCACCAACATGGGGACTCTATGCTCCAGACCAGAAGTGTATCCCTCACTGGTAAGATCAGACCATAAACTAATCTCACTGGATATTCACATTCCGACCCCACCCCATGCCCAGAAGACCACAGTGAAAAACTTCTCTAAAGCAAATTTCACACTCCTCAAAACCGAGGTGGAATCCTTCAAAGCCCCCGGGCCTGTGGATAATACGGCCCAGACCACAAAATCCTTTATAAATGCAGTCTATGAACACCTTCAGGAATGCATGGATCATGCAATCCCAAATAAAACCAAGACCCAATCCTCCAAAGGCAGATGTCCTGTCTGGTGGACCCCAGCCATAAACAAACTATACAATAGAAGGAGGAAGCTACTACATGACAGAGCAAAATCCCAAAAAGGGAAGGCATCTCTGATCAGTATTAGCAAAAACTATGGGCACTCATAAAATCGTCTAAGGCCAGCTTCAAGAGAAAAATTGCACAGGACACTAAGGATAATCACAAGGCTTTCTTTAGTTATGTTAGGAACCTGGGTGGGAATTCCCAGATATGCTCAGAATTAGTCCAAAATGACAAAAAATACACCAAACCCACAGCCATTGCCAACATCCTAGCTGACAGGTTCAGCGCAAACTTCTCCCCCCCCACCAAAAGGGCTAATATCTATCCCAGCAGAGTGCTGCCCCCCTGACATCTCAGATGCTCAGGTAAGAGCTGCCCTCTCCAAAGCAAGAAACACAGCATCAATGGGACCAGACGGTGTCCCGGGCTGCATCCTACATGAACTCCAAGAAGAGCTAAACCCAAACCTAAAATTACTGTTCAATATCAGCCTTACTACAGGATATGTACCCAAAGAGTGGCATACAGCAACAGTGGTCCCTCTCCACAAAGGTGGTGCCTCAATGGATCCTGGAAACTATCGCCCCATAAGTCTCACTAGCTTGGTCTGCAAAGCTATGGAAAGGATTATCATGGACCTTATAAATAAAGTTATTGGGGACCTACAGACACTGGAGCCTACCCAGTTTGGCTTTGTTAAGGGCAGATCCTACCTCTTAAACCTGGTCGATTTCTTTGAAACAGTCGCCAAGGCCATTGACAAGGGGAAGGTGGTCCACACAGCCTACCTGGATCTCGCAAAAGCCTTCGATACAATACCCCACTCAGGCATTATAGATAAGCTCACCAACTTAAATATAAACCCCTATGTCACTAGATGGGTTGCAAACTGGCTCAAGGACAGAACCCACATGGTTAGAATAGCTGTAGCCATGTCAGACTCCAAACCAGTTACAAGTGGCATCCCACAAGGCTCATTCTTGGGACCTCTCTTGTTCGGTATATATTTCTCGGAGGTACAGGCCAACATGGAAGGACTGTGGCTGACCAAGTTTGCAGATGACTGCAAACTGGGTGCCATAACAGACTCTCCAGCTGACACAAGCATCCTCCAAAAGGGCCTCATAGAAACAGACAACTGGTTCCAGAGCCATGGCCTCAAGCTAAACGCCAAAAAGTGTATAGTCATCCCCTTTGGCAAAAACAAAGTGCCCACAAATTACCACATAGGTGGTAATCCATTAAGTACAGAAGAAGTAATTAGGGACCTGGGGACCCAAGTTGATAGCAATCTCTCATTTGACAACCACGTGGCCAAAGTGGTTAGAAAAACATTTTATATATCCCACCTAATCATGAAGGGATTCACATCTAGATCAGGGGAGGTCATCATCCCTCATCAGGCCCATAATTGAGTACAATGCCCCTCTTGGGATGTAGCTTACCAGACACCTGCAGCAACTGGAAAGACCCCAAAAGTACCTCACCAAGAGGATCAAGGGCTCAAACAGATGCCATATGCTGCCCGGTTAAAGAAACTCCAGCTCTACTCAGTGGCATACCGCCTGCTCAGAGGCGATCTGTGCCTGACGTATAAAGCCATGTCCAACCCAGAATTAATGGACATGCTGCACCTCAGAAAATCCAAATCCCATCGAGCTACGCGCTCGAGGGACTTAAACCTCAGCACTGAAATAAATAGGACATTCTGGAGGGACAGATTCATAACCCAAAGGCTCCCTTCACTCTGGAATAAAATCCCAGTCCAGGTTAGGCAGAGTCCCTCATTGACTCTCTTCAAGAGGAATCTTGATGAGTGGATGGGAGATCATAGGTTTACCCCGGGTATTAGTTCTGTGTCACTGTTAGACAGAGGCACAGTATACTAACCTTGAAAAAGGGCATAGCAAAATTAATTTAAAATGGGTGGCGAAAGCCATACACACTCTGGCTAGGCTTATAAATGCCCTAGGGCAGATAGCCTAGTATGAACCTATGAACCTATAAATGACAAACAATAATAATAATAGGATGCTAATAAGACTGCAGATTACTGATTATAATAGAGAAGGAGTATATGGAGTAAAGGGAAAACAAGTGAAGATGGTAATAATAATAATATAAGACTTTGCAGAGACTGTTTTAGATATAATAAATATGTAAGGTTTATTGTATGTGTGATGTAGCAAAATGATTTGAATCAGTAAGTCATGAGGAAATGAGCAGTGTTTTATGGAATTAAGAGTTTGGGAAAAATATTAAAGATGTGTTATGAGATAACTTTGGTGAAAGTTATGGTAAATGGCTGATAAGAAAAGAGAAAAAAGGCATGAAATAAGGGTGTTGGATGAGTATATGTTTGCTTGTGCTAGTAATTAATACACAAATACAAACATGCATTTGTGAAATAAGAGAAGAATGGAAAATGGAAAAAATATACAATAATACCAGAGTCCTTCATGAGTTGATGATTTAGTTACTGTAACAAAAATAGAGAATGGATGAGGGGAAACTGTGACAAGAATGGAAATGGTGTTAAGTAAAGGTGAATTAAGGATAAATAGGACCAAAGGTAAATTGTTTAGTGAAATAACTGGAGTATATTTTACTAGAAATGAGAGATACATATTAGGAATCAACTTTGGTGAAAGCAGGAATATATCCAAACATTTGAGAGAAATTGTGGATGAAATAAGTTAGTTGGTGGAAAACTTTAATTTTCTTTTAAAAAGATGGCATACATGTTAAATAAATAAATACACTGGTAAATTTGGGATGTTTGGGAAGTGTATACATGTTTCCTGGAAAAATGGGAAAATAATTATTAAGAGATTTTTCCATTTCATTTGGGGATCCAGACTTAATCCAGTTAAATGGGAATTTGTATATAATATAAAAGAAGCAAGAGCTTTAAATTAAAAAAAACATCCAGTTGTGTATTCATTCCCCCAGATTCAGCAAGCCCTGCATGGTGTGCAGGATTAGTGCAGGAGCTCCAGCAGGCAATATGTCTACAATGCAATCCAGGAATAAGCTGTAGGGATGTGCACGAGCGCTCCTGCACTAGTCCTGCATGGACTCCGCCTCTATATGCAAATTACCCCATTTGCAGGTGAAATCCATGCAAATGAGGTGAATTTGCAATCCAGGAAGATGAAAGTCGGCCGTGCAGGACTAGTGTAATTTGTAGAAATGTACTCGACCAGTAACCGAGTACATTGTTGCAAACAACAAAACGGAGACATGACGGCTCCAAATAAAGGGTGGATATTAAGTAGAAAGCATGCCAATGGCCAAATATATGGCCATTACCATGGAAAACAGTTGCAAAAATAAAAAACATCAACTTTTATTTTTTTTTAGCCGATCTCGGCTGTCTAAGTCTAGGGAAGCGGCTCGCAAACAGGATAGGGCAAAAAATAAAAAAAAGCCTAAAATAAGCATTCTAACCTAAATCACTATTCTGCCATTATGCTCAATGGCAGGCAGAAGACAACATGGCCAGTGAATAATGGTTACTAAGGGGGGAGGCTCAGTGTGGGACCTGTAACTATGCATCAGCAGGCAATCCTATGCAAATTAGGGGAATGATACTGAATCCCAGATTTCCCCTGTATGCTAGTCAGCACCCAACAGTGTAAGAGCAGGAATAGCTTGGTGCAAGCCTAGGAGTTAGCTGACATCATATGGGGTGTCTCAGGCACACTGTAAGCAGCTTGGAGCCCTGTAGCTCGGGTTTGCCCTTAGCTTAGCAGAGCTAAGCAAAGGGGTGTGTCTGAGGCTGCCTAGCACTCTTTACATTGCCTAAGTGGGTGTGCGCACCGGATTTTAAAGGAAAAAAAAAGTAAACCAGGAAATAGCAGCTCTGTGCACATTTGAGCACTGTGTTTGTGTGACATGCCCCCGGTCTTAAACAGGAAGGCAATGGGAAGGGAAAACAACAGTAGGAAGGTAATCAAGGAGATCTAGCATAGCTGGCAGGTGAAATGTATCAGAATCAGCCAATTACACAGGCAGCAGCCCAGCCCAGAACACTACTATAAACTATGCAAACACCTTTCCCACTGTTTTTTCCCACATACTCTACACCACCAGTGTATACAAGCGGGGATTTTTAACAAACAAAAGCAACAAAATGATAGAGGCTGCAATAGCTATCATACAACAACATGTGGAAGAGGCTGAGGGTGGTGAGGATGAGAATGCTGCCAACCAACCCATGGTGAGGAGATGGAGAAGAGTGTACAGACCCAGTGTAACCTACCAGTGGCTACATGAGCTGGAGATAGTGGAGTGCTATAGGGTGGACAGGGATCTCCTGCAGCAAATTGTTGAGCTGTGCCAGCCACACATCACACACACAACTAACAGAGGGGAAGCCATCCCAATGGATACCAAGGTATGTGTAGGCCTAAGAATACTAGCTACAGGTACCTTCCAAAGGCCAACTGGGATTATCATGGGGATCTCACAGGCATCAGCATCCAGGGTACTCGACCAGTTCCTTGATGCCATGTCAGTACAAGCCAGTAAGCATGTATATTTCCCCAACACCCGAGAGGCGTTGGCCAGCAATATGCATCTCTTCCACCAAATAGCAGAATACCCTGAGGTAGAGGGTGCTAGAGACTGCATGCACATATGCATCAAAGCACCACCCGGTGAGCGGGGTAGGGTCTACATCAACTGGAAGGACTTCCCCTCCATCAACTGCCAGGTTGTGTCCGATGCCCAGGGCATTATAATGAATGTGTGTCCTGGCTGCCCTGGAAGCTATCACAGTTTCCACATCTGGCATCTGACACAGCTGTACCAGAGATTTGCCAGTGGGGACATCCCTTATGGTCACCTAGTGGGGGATGCTGGTTACGCACTGAAGCCATGGCTGATGACACCCATCAGAAATGCACACACCCACCCGAACAAGAACTCCATAATGAGGCACACGCACAGACCAGAGTTGTAATAGAGCATGTGTTTGGGATGTCATGGTTCCAGAGCCTGGAAACATCTGGAGGAGCCTTGCAGAACTCCCCAGCTACATGTACTCAAATTGTCATCATACGTGCCATGCTACACAATATGATTCTGTGGAAACCGCTGCAGCAAGAACAGCATGGGAGAGGGCCACACAGCCCCCCACCATTGCCAAGACCTGTACAGACACAGAGTGAGTCAGAGGAGGAACAACCTGAGCCTGCCCCAGTAGGCAGAATGAGGCATGCCCAGTTTACCCTGGCCTTGGCAAAGAGGCTATGCATAGCACATACACTGACAGAGGTGGAACCTAGGGAATGACACCTCTCTCTGACTTGCACATACAGTAAAAGGGATGCCAAACATGACACTACCTCTGCTCAGCCATGTATAGGGAGTGTACTATGTGCATCTGACATAGGCAGCCCTCTCGCACCATCCTTAATACTGGAACACACACAAGGTAAGTCACTCTCCTTACATAACTGCCAACTGAAGTAGTATGTGTTGTTACCTGTATCTATGGTATGGATGTGAGCATGCAAGGGAATTGGGTGGCTGAATGGGATGCAAGCAGATAATAGACACCTATAGTGGCAGCATGAGATCTGTAACAAATACTTGTGTTACCATAGTAGCCAGTACTACACATGGTGACAAAACCCACTTCAGGAAATATGCTGAGCCACATGTGTGTGCATATGACACACACACATGCCAGTCAGGGAGGTTCACATACCCAACAACAGTCTCAGCCAGCAGGACAGGTGTAGACAAACACAAACAAAGGCTGTGCTAAGGCCTATGAATGATGCCTATGGGTAACCTCCCCCCTGGACTACATCAGGTCAGGCAGTGGGATGTAAGTTCTGAAGGGTAGGAAGTCAGAAACTAATATGTAGGTCAATCAAACCTAAGACCTGTAGTAGACTGATATGCCTCTAGTCAGCATGATAGGTTAGAAAACGGAGTGAAATTGAGTATCTGACATACCAGTACAGTCATAGCAAATGTGTACAAGTGTCAGGTGTGCCCCCCCAATCCTATGTAGAAATGTAGAAACAGTCAGGTGTGCCCCCCCCCATCCTGTGTAGACATGTAGAAACAGGTGTGCCCTCCAATCCTATGTAGAAATGTAGAAACAGTCAGGTGTGCCTCCTCAGTCAATCCTATGTAGAAATGGTCAGGTGTGCCCCCAAATCCTATGTAGAAATGTAGAAACAGTCAGGTTTGCCCCCCCAGTCCTATATAGAAATGTTAGAACAGTCAGGTGTGCACCCCCAATCCTGTGTAGCAATGTAGTAACAGTCAGGTGTTCCCCCAAATCCTATGTAGACATGTAGTAACAGTCAGGTGTGCCCCACAATCCTATGTAGAAATGTATTAATGGTCTGGTGTGCCCCCCCGATGTAGACTTGTAGTAACATGTATGTGTAGGTATAATACCAGTGGAGCACAGAAGACCACAGGTGGCCAAGGTGGCAGGATAGATTGTAGCATTTGTACAATATGCAGGTACGTGTGTGTTAGGGTGGTGTGTGTTTCATATTGTGTAAGAGTGGTCAGTATGTATGCATGTTGAAGTTTAACCTGGTGGCCATTGCCCACTACTGCCAATGACAGGGCAAGTCCTCACAACTGCAGTGTCAAAGACAATCCCCCCCCCAGTATAATACATGCTAGCAATAAGCCATTGCAAATATATGGTGGTAATATGTGTCAACATCTAAAAGATGGATATGGCATGACTGTAGGGCTAGATATACAAGCAGTACACAGGGGAACGTACCCCAGACAAACAGTATATAATGAAATGGACACACCCTTGGAATTGTACATACATGTATGTATCACATTATCTGGGCTTGTAGTAGGGAATATCGATGTTGTCTGGCCGAACACTTGCAGATCACAAAGGTGATAGGACTGATGTAGTGGGAAACAGCTGATTTCCCTGCACAAGCCAGTATAACTGGAATGCCCCATGCATATCTGTGAGTTAGATGCAAGTAGTGTCCATAGCACACATGTACCCAGCTCACCCAAACACCACCCACAGGTACCTCTCTGGTCGTATCCCTGCTGTTGGGAATGGCTACAATATGACCCCCACCTGTGTATGGCAATAGCGAAAGAATGCAGAATGCAGTGCAGGTGTCCCATGCAGGTGTGTCCCTAGCTGTAAGTAGCACCCTGCCAGGATCCACACCACCTGATCAATACTGATAGAAAGTATTAGCATGAACACCTAGCATACTTACCCTGTCACCCCAGGAGAATATACTGTATGGCAGTCTGGGACGGTAGGACTGACAGAATGCAACAGCTTGCTACATCTGGCCTGCATCAGCACCAAATAACCTACAGGCTTCTTCAAAGGTCTGTGTCTTACCCATACTGCCAATGTATGTTATGTCATGGACACCCAAATAACAACGTAACACACTCCACATAAGCCATATGCAAGGCCATGTGGACAAACCACAGTAACATGTCCACCATTTCCCACTGCATGAACTGTAGACCAGCACCAAAACACAGCTCTGATGAGGTGATAACTTTAGGGAAAGTATCAGCGAATGTGTGTACAATGTATGGAAGAGGATATAATAATAGGGAGGGGTAGGAAATGGGCAGCATGGAATGTGCAAGGTCCGACATACAGCCATGTGCACATACTATCCCTGGCTGCAAACACAAACATTGGTGGCTACAAACATGCCCATACACCACAATAGGGGTAATATCCTGACTTATGACCCCTGCCTCTGGGTAGCCTGTGTGAATCTGTACAGCTCTGAGGTATTGCCACAGCAAGATAAGGCCATACTGTCATGTTGATGGATGTACAAGTGTGGGATCCTCTGCCAGCACTGTACCAAGATGCTGAACTGGATACACACACCCAGCAGCAAGTGTCTGCAGCTCCCCCTCCAGAATAGCATAACTTTCCATGAATATGTAGGTATTTGCCCACAATACTGGACAAAGCTGCATTCACCCTGTGTTCCCCAGGACACCACTATGAGCAAGAATGTCCAACTGACAGCACTTAAGGACATAAAACATCACAGTGTGTAACAGTACACATGTCTGAATATCTCTAATAACACCAGTGCCATGTAGCAGAAGCAGCACAGCCATTATCACCTACAGTACACACGATCCCTTGCACATGTTGACCCCATATTGCCAACTGATCTACAGATATCCTGCAGAAACAGTTTGCTACCTGTAGGTGCAGAACACAAATGTCAGCACTGGAGTACAAACTACTTGGAATGGATTCACACATTCAGTACAGAAGGGCATACTGGGCATGCTCACACACTTAGAGAAATGAAGGCAATCTCAGACAAGAACATACTGAAAGGTCATACTGGGCATGCTGACACACTTAAACAAATGAAGCCCATGTCTGCCAACAATAGTGGACCATACATATCTGACAGTTGCAGATTTTAGTGCATACACTCCTCAGTATGCACCAGTCATGCTTTGCACACACATTGGATAGGAATACAGACCTATATCCAAGGACAACACACTATAATATGCCAAAAATAGACATACATAGATGTGTGAAAAGACTGACAGTGACAAAGAGCCTTCCATCATGAGGTCTGTCCCACCCAGCACACAGCAAAATGGCTACAACCACATGATGTGTAAATGTCACTCACTATAGAACCTAGCCACTGGTATCCATCAGCATTACAGACTCTGTGGTGCAAGTGCTAGCTGTGCAACATGACTGTGCAAGGCAGTAGTCATCTAGCAGTTGTATACATGTATGTGTGGAATATAAACCTGTGTGTGCCTGCGTTTGGTTTGTCTACCTCTAGATGAATGGGTTATGGCCCATGCACATACAATGCCCTTCTCATAGCCCTACTATGACAAGCCTGCTGCTGTCATCCACTTTGAAATACACCTTTGGGAAAAAAGTAGCTCAGTAATCTCTGTGGCGCATCCTATAATTGTGTAATGCTGTAGTGTTATAAACTAGCTAGGTAGGAGTTCTAATCCCAGACATGGCAACTGTGTGTGTGGGTGTTTGTGTGTGTGTGTCTCTCTCTCTGTCGGTGTAGGGGGCAATGCCTTTTAGGCTAGTCACACTCACTACAATTCAAATGCCCTACTTTGGCAAGCCTGCTGATGTTATTCACTGTGAAATACACCTTTGTGAAAGGAATATCCCAGTAATGTCCATGGTGCATCCTATAACTGTGTAATGCTGTAGTGCCATAAACTAGTTAGGTAGGAGTTCTAATCCTAGACATGGCAACTGTATATGTGTCTGTGTAGGGAGCAATGTTATTTAGGCTAGTCACACTAACTACAATTCAAATGCCCTACTTTGGCAAGGCTGCTGATGTCATTCATTGTGAAATACACCTTTGGGAAACAAGTATCCCTGTAATCTCTGTAGTGCATCCTATAACAGCGTAATGCTGTAGTATAATATAGTACTTTGGCAGGGGTTCTATTCCCACACATGGCAAGTGTGGAAGTTTGTGTGTGTGTGTGTTTCTTTGTCTGTGTATGGAGCAATGCTTTTTAGACTAGTCACATTCACTAAAATTCAAATGCCCTACTCTGGCAAGGCTGCTGATGTCATTCACTGTGAAATACACCATTGAGAAATATGTAGCCCAGTAATCTCCGTGATGCATGCTATAACTGCCTAATGCTGTAGTGTGATAAGCTAATTAGGTAGAAGGTCTAATCCCAGACATGGCAACTGTGTGTGTGTGTGTGTGTGTGTGTGTGTGTGTGTGTGTGTGTGTGTGTGTGTGTCTCTGTATGTGTAAGGAGCAATGCTGTTTCGGCTAGTCACACTCACTACAATTCAAATGTCCTACTTTGGCAAGCCTGCTGATGTCATTCACTGTGAAATACACCTTTGGGAAAGGAGTAGCCCAGTAATCTCTGTGGTGCATCCTATAATAGTGTAATGCTGTAGTGTGAAATAGTACTTTGGTAGGGGTTCTACTCTCACACATAGCAAGTGTGGATGTTTGTGTGTGTGTTTCTTTCTCTGTGTAGGGAGCAATGATTTTTAGGCTAGTCACAGTCACTACAATTCAAATGCCCTACTTTGGCAAGCCTGCTGATGTCATTCACTGTGAAATACACCTCGGTGGTGCATCCTATAACAGTGTAATGCTGTAGTGTGATATAGTACTTTGGTAGGAGTTCTATTACCACACATGGTAAGTGTGGATGTCTGTGTGTGTTTCTCTGTCTGTGTAGGGTGCAATGCTTTTGAGGCCATTCACAGTCACTATAACCTCAAATTACCTTCTTTGGCAAGCCTGCTGATGTCATACCCAGTGTTATACATCTTTGGGGAAGGAGCACTCCAGTAATCTCCGTGGTGCATCCTATAACTACGTAATGCTGTAGTGTAATAAACTAGTTAGGTAAAAGTTCTATTCCCAGACATGGCAAGTGTGTGTCTGTGCTTGTCATTCGTATCCTGTGTGGAGGTGGTTGTGAGTGTGAAACAGCTGGACTCATTGTAGAGTGGGTTTTGCAAATTTCTTATATGGTGGTCCTATTCTATGTTACAATGTCCACCTTACAAGGATAACAGATGTGAAATAGCCAAAAGGCTGGGGTGGCAATCCATACCTCTACATGTGACATCAAGGCCTGTTCAACAAAGTTAGCAACCCTTGTATTACACAGAGAACACTCTCAACCCATGTCTCATACACAAACACACTTGCCTAGGCAACAACCGCTATGTTGGTAGTACCCTGCATATTGCCCACAGATAGTAACCATGGTGTGATTGCAGTGGACTACAGAGGGCATGGCACCCTGTCCAGCAGTACAATAGGCACATACATGCAGACAGTGTGCCTTTACTATGTTCTCCACTTGACACCTGCAACACCTTTGGTTCCATTAAATGTGACCCACAAAGGACATGCCATGCCTTAAACCCATGCCCTGTATGGAAAGATGCCACTGACACCAGGTAATACCTGTACTATGCTATCAATGTAGGTGCAGGGTCAACCTGCTGTCCATTACCAGTTCCCGGCACATGAAGCCAGGACAGGCACATCTGATGATGCACACAGCATGGGCCAGACACCCCAGGTACAGTTCCACATGTCACTGCACATGCATGTGGGACGTGTGCACATCCCAAACAGCGTCCATGTCATGGACTAAAGAATACATACATGGCAAGCATTGCACAGCAATGGACACACACAATAGTTACCCAGGTGACTGGATGGTGAATACAATACCCACCTGTGGGCCAATCCAGACACTACACCCCTGAGCCATACTGCAGACCATTGTCATGTGGCCTGATGCCAAGGTATACCCTTCACCTAGCCTTGTATAGCCTTCTGGCACAGTCAACCACTACACACTCATGAAGCAATGCATGCATGCATGTCAGTACTGGCACCCTGTGTCTGTGTGTTTGGTGTATGATGCTTTCGATCACATTCACACTCACTACAACCCCTATTGACATACTGAAGCATGCTGTCTGATGTCAGACACCTTCACATACTCTTTGCCTATATAACCTCCAGATAACCCCTGTGGTGCATGTGATATCTACACAGTACTGTATTGTGGCAAACTAACTAGTTAGGAAGTTTTTTCCTGACCCTGCCAGGTATGTCAATGTATGTGAGTCCCTGAGAGAGTGGGGCTGTGTTGACAGTGACACCTGTTCATGTGGACAGGCACGTGTACTACATCTACTGTATTGCTACCATATCACTGTTTCAGATGCCACTCACCATCACATATAAGCTTGGACAGCTCCTCAACATGTAAGCTATGTGGCGCATGCAATAACTGCATAGACATGTGATAGCATTACGTAGTCAGTCAGGGGTTTGAAACCCTATACTGGTAAGTGTGTGACACAAACATGCTTAGGTTTTACTCACCCACCCCCTCCCTGACTTACTTTGTCTCTGTCTGTCTCTCTCAGTGCCTCTCTGGTGGATGTGGAGAACTACACCTGCTTTGCTTAGGCAGCACCATGTGTTTTGTAAGTGATGCTCATAATCAGCTGATGGCCTCTGCATGAATTGCAGCCCTCCTCTAGCTGATTGTCTGTGGAACAGCTTTGGTAACATTCACATAGCCAATTGCATGGAAACACACTCCAATATCTAGGAACATCATGTTGGTGTTGGGCCTTTTCATTCACTGTGAGCAGGACCTAGATCTGGTATTTGGCAAACAGCATCACTGATGCATTTGGGATTTACCTCTAACAACATACACTGTGTAAATAGGCCAACACACAGGAGGGGAATGTGCCTGACATGACTACAGAATGCAAGTGTTGCTATTCTGCATTTGGAGTAATGTTAGTTTAACAGGGTGTGTGTGGGTATGTCTGGTCTACATGTTTTAATACCTGTCATGACAGTGCTATGTTTTTGAGGAAACCCCCATCTGTAGGGTCATCTGCAGACTGGGCAATGTATGGTGCCTTTTGTTTCTTGTGTTACAAACCACTTATCTGAGAACTGCAGAATCACAGTGTGAGGACTGCAGTCAGTACATGGTGACAGCCATGAGAATTACTGACTTCATATCCCTCATAGGACAACAAACCCTGTTACAACAGTAAATGTATGAGATTATCACAGCAACATGTCAATACTGGCCCTGTGTTTGTGCCTCCAGCCATACGTCTGTCAACCTTTGTACATATGTCATGCAGTAAGAGGTGCATATTTTCTGTACACCATTATTTATTGACATTATATCTGATAACAAGCCAGTGAGATATCAGACTGCTACACATGTTATGTATAGTAGGGGTTATATTTGAGGACATAACCTGGGCATTCTGTGGTTGTGTGTACAGTACTGAGGTCTGTGTACTTATGGTGATTGTCAACAGGGTGTGTATTGTGAATATGTTCCTTGGCCTGTGTACAGACTGTGGTAGATGTCATTGTTCTTGGTCCTGTTCTATATGATGTTAATTGCTGCTCCAATGTATGGTACCCTACCGGCTTACATGTTTGTAGGGCCAAACACACACATATCCCATACCACAGACAGGCATCGGACCACACTGTGTAGTGGCCCAGTATATGTAGGGTTTTGTGTGAATGGCACATATGAGGATGGTGTTGATCAGATAGTCCATATACTGTAATATTAAGCTAGCTTACCATATGTGGCTGTGGCTGTGTTCACATTGGTTGTGGTTATGCACTTTCACACAGGTGTCTGTTACTCTGTGCTGTGACATGCCTGTAGAGCCTGGTATATTTGCAGGTACATGTGTATTCCCCCATAAGAAATGTAGGCCAGTGTTGTGGCAGTCTGCTTGTAGTTTGCACAGTGCTTTGTTACATGCCTAGCAGCTTAGTGTACTTACCCAGTGTGATGTTATGATCAGATATTTGCCAGATGTACTGCTACCGGGCCACCATAACTGTCATGCATTTCTGACAAAGCAGTGGGATGCTGTACAGATATATGTCACTAACTAGTGGGTAGCATGTGGCCATGTGACCTCTGAACCAGCAGTCATTATGTGTCAGGACAGACAGGAGTATTTCAATGCATAACCTCTGGGGGCAAAGGTATTTCAGTATTTATGTGATATACCCATCCACATGGCTGTTAACATCCACATTGTCAGGCTTGGTCCACATGTCTTGCACTAAGGGGTTCTGTGTATACTTCTGGACTGACCAGAGTGTGTCAGACTGTCCACATTTATTGGCCATATCTCTGCTGTAGTCCACAGGATCATTACTGTGCTAGCAGTGGTACTCTACTGGGATGTTTGTCAGTAGCCAATGCTGCACACGTTGAAAGCAGATGTAACCTCCCACACAGAACATGTCTGTTAAGTCAACCCCTATTACAGTAGCAACAGTCTACATATATACCTGCAATACATACCTGACATGCCCTTGCACTAAGAGGTTGGGACTATTGGGGATGGGGTAGGACTCCACTCCATGTTCTGGACATATGGTGAACATATCTGTATATATATAATGATCCATATATCTGTATAGATATATACACATATACATATTGACATACATAGATGGATAAGTATATGTACATATATATATATATATATATATATATATATATATATAAACACTCAAATATATACATATACACAGCAATATATGTCTACACATATACAGATAGAGATACATATGCACATATACTTATGGATATTTACATATATATTGGCAGTAATAGGTATATCAGGAAAGATATGTATGCATATATAGTTATAGATATCTACATATATATCTACATAAATGGGCATATCTGTACATATAGGATGTCCATACAAATATAGCTATATGTACATATATCTGTATATGCATATATATATATATATATATATATATATATATATATATATATATATATATACATATCTATATCTATCTATATATATATATATATATATATATATATATATATATATATATATATATATACATCTATATATACATATATCTATTTATATATATATATATATATATATATATATATATTTATATGTATCTACATATAAAGATATCTACACATGACCATATATATGATGCACTATACTGATGTGCATACAGACATATGTATGAATATACATGTGTATGTACATGTAGACATATATCAACATATGTATATGTGTATAGCCATATTCCTGTCATGTGTAAACATCACAGTTGTGTATACCCTTCCAGATGTATCTCACTGTATGTATCTGATATGTGTACATTATGATGAAACACCATATGTGATGCAACAGTCATATTAATAACAAGTACTGCACAATTGTGGAAGTAAAGGCAATTGTTCAATACTAATCAATATGTGTATTGACAGATATAATGGAAAAACAACAGCTGTCTACACAGTGGTCATGGTGTAGTGGTTAAGTGTTGTGACTATAGTGTACAGGGTCCTGGGTTCACGTCCTGCAAGGGCTATTCATTGTGTTGCTGGGTATAGCAAGGGCTGTCAGATACCGAGTGGTTAAGGCAGTTTTGAGCAGCTGTAAGCATATTTGCATGTGTTTGCTCGAAGCTAGGAGGTGCTAAGCTATGGGTAAACGTACAGGTGCTTACACGGTGTAGGCTTCACTTACCTGTGCACAAATCAGCTTAGCTGTTATATTGGAACAATGTTGATACCTGCTAAGCATGGCTTAGCCCTGGTAACCAGTTCACACCACCCAGTCCAAAAACATAGCAGGGTAATGACATGTGTAATATGTGCATGTAATACCATGTATAATACATGCACCTATGTGCTGTCATTACAGAAGCAATGGGTGTGAGTGTCATGTTTGGGACACAGAAGTATATGGGCCTGTATAGCACTGTTATCCATGTGAATGTGTTACATACAGGGGTAGTAGCCCAGGGTACATGCTGTCACACTGGCATGTAGTGTAGGATGGCAGTACTACTTTTGTCAGTGCTTTCCCAAGCAAGAGTAGAGTGCTAAATGCAGTACTGACAACAGACACACCTGCAGGCATCAGGCATAGCTGGACTCTGAGGCCTCCCTGTTGTATCCCTGGTGTGTGAGCTGTGTCGCAGTATATATCACCTACTGGATAATGATCCGACATGTGGAATGTAACTGTAGACTGCCATCTGTACAGCACATGTTCGTGAGGGCTTCCAACATGTAGTTATGGCATACATATTGTTTTCAAACGTCTGTCTGTCAACACATTCATCCTACTGCACAGCTACTTGCCAAGCTGATGACTGTCAGTCTCTGTACAGATGTGCAGATGGCAGGTATCCAGCTGGGATATATACAGGCAACCTATGCTTGATTGACACTGGACATGTCTGCCCAGCTGTGTAAGAACTGGCACATATAGGAGACAACGCCCTGTATGCACCACATGCCAGGGGTACCGCCACTACCCTACCACAGTCAACAGAACATGCTTGTGTACAGGTCTCCATCACAGACACTAACCATGTGTTGTAATACATGTTGCATACATGTCAACTTGATCACCTCAGTGGCCATGTGCAGGAGGCACCCAGAGGATTAGCTGATGCATGCCACTCTCATCCTGAGGGTCACCACAGTGGTGTCTGTCGATAGATTGCCTGCTGCCACATGGCAGGTGACAGGATACCACTTTGCCACTGTGTGTACATGGTATCCTGCCACATGGCATGTGGCAGGCTATCACTGTACACACATCCCCTACACAACCCATCTCTCCATGGGCAATAACTAGGTACACAGCTATGACCACCTGCTGTGATGCACCCCAGTACTGACACATGTGTACATGTGCATTACTGAGTATAGCAGTTTCTTTGTGTTATCGCACCTGTACTTGGGAATTCCATGAGGGCCAACACAAACACCGCAACACCCATTGCCATAGTCAGTTGTGGCTGCTGCTGCATAGGACATTACATGTATCCTGTTACTCTCCTCTTCATACTGGCTACACAAGCCTTGCTGTACCAGCACAACAGTGTTGTGCAAATGGGTCGATAGGCATGGGATACCCATTGGGTTCTGGCAGGTGTGGGTACAGCATTCCAAGGCCCCATACTCCTATTACAATAGCCATTACCACACAGTAGTACAGATAGTGTTGTTGCTGCCCATAGGTGAGGCATGACAATGCAACACCCTACTATGCCTGTGGCATGTGCATTAGATGCATATCCCTGTAGTACCACTGTTGGGATATACAATGGGTTGTATCACAGTCATGGGCAATGTGTGATGGCAGGTATGTCAGATTGTCATCATGGGTTTCAGGAAGTACAATACCCACTGGGGGATGTGGGTGCTGTGTACACTGTCTAAACACCAAGGTATACCCGGTATATGTCCCACGTACCACTTTATGGTTACCACTGTCACCATCAGACATACAGGTAACTGATACCACAATGCCCAGTTATGAATGTGCTATGTGCAGCCTACCTATAAAACATTGGACACATGGTCAAGTTAGTCAGCAGTGATAGGCCCAGGTCTGTTGGTCGTGTGTCTGCCTGTTATGTGTCTGTTAATGTGTATATGTAGGCATATCACACTGTGTATTGTCCATATACACCCATTATATCCTCCATTAGCATACTGTAGATGTCTGAGAATGTTCTGCATGTAACATGTAACCTGGAACACACCTCACCTTAAATGCTTTTTGGTGTGTGCATTGAAAGCCACACACTTCAGTAGCACTACATACCTAGGTAGGGATCTAGTCCCAGTGTTGCCAAGTAAGAGTGTGCGTGTATTTGGATGGGTCTACATCTGGTTGCAGATTATACATGTCCCAGCAGGTCACCTGTCCATATGGCACAGGTAATAACTGTTCAACAACCTGTGACATGTGTTCAACTCTACCCCAGATATGTCACAGCCATGGTGTCATCACAGTGCCATACCCCATTGTGGAATATGACTACAGACCAACCTCGTGCTGACACATGTGCACCTACAACACAAATGGATAACATTATGGAGACCACAATCAACCAGTGTTACTAACGGCTATAATGCATCATTGCTGGATGGCTACACTACCTGACATGTATGTATTAAACTTTACACCTGACAACATGTTACACTGCAGTACTTTGGTACTCTGTAGTACAGTCACAGTGTGCATCAGAACCATATTAGCCTGTCCCTGTAATGTTATGGATGACATGGATGTGGCACAGGTATCATCATATGCACAGGGTGTGTTGTTGGTTTGCCAGAGGCCTAGGGTGGGCCATACATTTGACACCATGTGTGTGGGTGAGGGGTGTAATGAGGTGAACTGGGCATGGTGATGTGGTGTGTGTAGGTATGGGGTTGCCCTAGGTGTGTTCGTATAGTGTGTGGGTATACATGCACAGAGTTCTGCCATGTGGCTGCCCTACACAGGTGTTTGGACAGCTGCAGACCTTACCTTGTACGGTGTGCAGTCAAATGCCTCTGGCCATGGACATGTGGACTGTGCTTGCCAGGGGTTCCATGGGCACATCCAGGTACAGGCCTCGATGTGCTACTCTGCCCTGATGATGACAGATGTCCACTGGAACCAGGTCCCTCCTGCGATTGGCCAGGACCATGTGCTTGTGGCCTACTGTGGAGTGGTGTGGACATCGCCCCCCACAGTGCCAGTGGCTGGTACTGCCATTACGAGAGCCCATTGGTGTCCTAGCATGTCTAGGTTGACTGCCAGCTGTTGGCACTGCTGGCCTACATCCATGTGGCCATTGCTGCACTCCCACCACACGTTCAGGCACGGACAAACCAAGTAGATGAGGGTCATCACCTTGCCAGACTGTCTCTCCATGAGCTTAGTATAAGCATAAATGGCACAAGTTCACAGAAGTTGTTGCTTGCAGATGTGAGAGCAGCCATCTGTAGCCTCAGGCCCTGCCTGGTGTAACGTTCCATACGTGCCTGCACCACCATGACAGCCTGAAACATGCACCTGCTGGTACCAGTTGTGGCGCGTCTGCCAGGGGCATGATGACCAGTGGCCCTACCATGAGCACCCTGGGACATCTGCCTATCTGGTATGCTGCCGGATATCTGGCTATACCTGCTGTGACCAGACACAGTAGGCATGGTCACCACACTCTCCTGTGCACTGCCACCAAATGCCAGCCGTCCCTCCACTATGGCCACTGGTGATGGGATATGTATAGGCACTGAAACTGTGTGCGGGGTTGGGGTAGCTAAAAGGGGGATGTTAAATGATGGTGCTGTTTCATCCCCTGACAACCCCACCTGTGCCTCAACAGTATTATCATCATCTTCGGTGTCTGGACGCCAACATCAGACTGCATGCTAGAGGGACTTTGAAACACCTCGCCACCTGTGGGGGAAAACAAAAAATGCATTTTAATACCTGTACAGCATTACATAACAGTACAAACACACACACACACACACACACACACACACACACACACACACACACACACACACACACACACATACACCACCTTAATACGTACCTGTCCATGACTTTACAGACAGTCCCACGTATATTCCCATGTGTTCTCCATCCTGCATCATACTTGATAACATACACTCATTAATACCACTCATTAACATATCAGTCCTCTAAATGCCTAGACAAGTGATCACAACGCAAGACCTGTTACTCCATTACTTCCCTGAGTGGTTTTACATGGCCTCACTGCTGTCATTCAGTGTTCACCCTGTGCATGTCCGGACATCGTGAACATGGCCCCTATATATGAGGTGCTACAATGTTCACCCCATAAGATCTTTAATAACTTGGAAAAGCCCTGACTACTGTCCGCTCCTGTCCCAGCATCTTTTGCCTCGTACCCTACTCTTCCTGTGCTATTCCTGCACTAGTCTCTAGAAACCAACCTATCTTGTGGAAAGGACCCTATCCAAATCCCTGGAGTTGCATCTCACAGCTTAAATTCCCTGCATCCTGTCTCAAGAAAACAAGAAATACCCTACTCTTCCTGTGCTATTCCTGCACTAGTCTCTAGAACCAACCTATCTTGTAGAAAGGACCCTATCCAAATCCATGCAGTTGCATCTCACAGCCTAAATTCCCTGCATCCTGTCTCAAGAAAACAAGAAAGTATGTTGTTGGTCTCTATATCCTGCCAGTAAAATTGTAAACCATTGTACTAAAGCTTTAGGGGTTCAAAAGCATGCTCTAAGCCAAGACAGCCAGCAGTCTCTACCTCCCTCTCTTAACTACACTATTGCCCACTTACCTCCTAACCTTCGCAGTAACACCTTTTACTTGCAGTCACCCCCTCCCAGTTCTATAACCAGCTAGCTCCCTCTCAAACTTACCTGCAATAGAAGACCCGGCCACTAGGTGGCAACCTTATCCCAGCCTCCACCTCCTGCTTACCCTCTGTTCTCTTGTTTCCTTACCTTAACATTTCTGAAGTCCTAGACCTCCACTTAATACTCTCTCCTCACCCTTTATTATTACTGTCTACAACTACCTATTCCATCACAGACTCCGTACTTATCTCTGCTCTTACTTACTCCTGACTTATCTAACTTACCTTCAGTATCCAGCTCTGCTGATTGTTTCTTCTCCAGCTGCTTTACTACCTGTCTCTTGCTCCAGAACTTAGCCCCCTGCTAACCCTTCTACTGCCTATCTTCTCCCTGTCCCTGGACTCCCTAACTGCCTTAGCCTTTGAGCCCCATCAGTCTCTACCCTCACTATTCCTACATCCCTTGTATTTAAACCCACTGCTCTTTATTCAATCCCTTCTGTCTCTACCTTCATTATCCCTACTTTCCTTGTATCCTAAACCTCCTGCTCTTCCTTCATTCCGACCAATAGCCATCTTAATCTGATTCATCTCTTGCCCCTCCTAGCTGTACATGTCCTTCACCTTTCTCCCCTCCCATCTCCACCTTTTTTATCCTCTGAAATCCCATAAATACCCTGGGTCCCATGTGGCACCATCTTTAATAACTTGGAAAAGCTCTAACTGCTGTCTGCTCCTGTCCCAGCGTCTTTTGCCTCGGTATGTAGTGTTTGCTTGATGTTATTTTTGTCTTCCCTAAAGCTGAATTGATTAACTGTGTGCCTTATAGTTGTTACATTCTTTGTTATATTTTTTGTAATCCTGTTACAGCATCTTTGTATTATGCCACCCACGTGGAGCCATTTCTGAGTGTCCTGTATTCAGTTGTTTGTTATAAGTCCGTAAAAGGCTTTTTTAGTACAACACCACCCACGTGGAGCCATTTTTGAGTGTGCCCGAACTTAACTGCTTGTTTTAAGCCCATAAACAGCTTTTTAGTTCTACACCACCAAAGTCGAGACACTCTGAGTGTGTTGTAGCTTAATATTTGTCCTGCTATTCTCTAAATGCTACAATTAGATGTGAATTAGATTATTTGTCCAGCTGGTCTCCTAATGCTCCGATGTAAACATGCCCTCTATATTCTTCTCATTGTTTAACACACTTCAGCATTTGTATAGTTAATTTGACACCCTCATTTCATCACAAGGCTATGCCATTCTGTTTTTATATGTATACAGTACTGTGTCTTGTGTATGTTCTGATTCAAACACTGTCTAATTTGAAGACATTACAGTTGTAGCCTGCAATATCAACACTTAGATCGTTCAAGACAATAGCGGCTTTTCTGAATGATTATTACCCACGTGGTGGAAGCGTTTAGCGATCTCTCACTCTGTAGAATCCCATGTGTTTAAGAGCTATCTTGGGCATACTGGAGTTGCTCATGCTATAACAGTAGGCTACGGTACCTACTTAGTGCTAAATCAAACATCTCCCTTGCTCCGTAGAGCCCTGGAGCTTCAACGCCATAATGAGCATTTTCATGTAACTGTCCTTGTCGACTGTTGTACTCCACTACTCCAGCGAGTAGCTCTAGCAGCATAATTAATGCTTGATAACTACATTGTGCAACTTTATTTTCATTTCTCTAGCTCCATAGAGTCCCAGGAACTGAGTTGCAATTACAAGCATACTTGAGTAGCTGTCCTGGTTGTCTGCTGCATACTATTTCTCCTTTAGTAGCTTATTTAGCTGACATACGTTTTTGTTACCCACATTTTGCACCTTAGCTTTGCCCTAGCTCTGAATAGTTCCAAGAGCTTAATTGCTATTGCTGGCATACTCGGGTTGCAGCTTTAAGAGCTTCCATAGCTCTTAAGGGACCCAGAAGCCTAGCGTAAACTCTTGCATTTCTCATGTTATTATCCCTATTAACTGCTGCATTCTATTCCTCCATAGAGTGTGCAGTATTTTCTCCTAGGTGTTTTTTCCTACTTGGTCTAGCTGTTGATATGGTGCACGTTCCTTCTTAGTTGGGTCAAGGCTTGCCTGCTACCCGTCCTTGCTCCTTGATCTTTATGAGTATACTGTATTGTTTTTTCCTTTAGTAAATTTTATTAACATAGTTTATGTCTTAAATGTGATGATAGACCTACTGAACCTATAAACAGTGTCCTGCTATAGTATTGTTTGTTTTCAGAACTGCTGGTTTTAATGTGTTACCCATTGCTGCTACTAATGAATATGGTATGTTTATAGCTTATATGTTAAATGTGGATGATAGTCCTACTGAGCCTGCAAACAGTGTCCTGCTACAGTATTAATTTACTGAACTGTTGGTTTAAATGTGATATTCATTGCTGTTAATAATGATAAGGGAATGTTTACATGCTCACTATACATCTTATGTCTTTATGTTAACTATTGTGAAATAGTACCAGTCCTACCTTGACATGTGCTAACTCTTGTTTTTCTCCACACCACTTTGTCTCTTCTCTCTCCTCTCAGTACCCTACTCTTCCTGTGCTATTCCTGCACTAGTCTTTAGAAAACAACCTATCTTGTGGAAAGGACCCTATCCAAATCCCTGCAGTTGCATCTCACAGCCTAAATTCCCTGCATCCTGTCTCAAGAAAAGAAGAAAGTATGTTGTTGGTCTCTGTATCCTGCCAGTAAAATTGTAAACCATTGTATTAAAGCTTTAGGGGTTCAAAAGCACGCTCTAAGCCAGGACAGCCAGCAGTCTCTACCTCCCTCTCTTAGCTATACTATTACCCACTTACCTCCTAACCTTCGTAGTAACCCCGTTTACTTGCAGTCACCCCCTCCCAGTTCTATAACCAGCTAGCTCCCTCTCAAACTTACCTGCAATAGAAGACCCGGCCACTAGGTGGCACCCTTATCCCAGCCTCCACCTCCTGCTTACCCTCTGTTCTCTTCTTTCCTTACCTTAACATTTCTGAAGTCCTAGACCTCCTCTTAATACTCTCTCCTCACCCTTTACTACTAATGTCTACAACTACCTATTTCATCACAGGCTCCTTACTTATCTCTCTTCTTACCTACCCCTGACTTATCTAACTTACCTTCAGTATCCAGTTCTGCTGATTGTTTCTTCTCCAGCTGCTTTACTACCTGTTTTAACCTCGCTGCTTTCACCCTGTGAGCTCACTCTGCTCCCCTCCCTACCCCCAATTCCCACACACCCCAGTGGTCCTACTCGTATACTATTTACCCACACCCTTTCCTCCTCCCATAACTCTCAGGCTACGTTACAATTGGCCACACACCCCTATTCATCCTTCTCTAACCACTCCATATCTCTCCTACCACACCCTCCAATTTTTGTTCTTCCCTATCCACAACTACCGTACTCCCATACCTACAACAAGACACCTAACTAATAATCCATCCAAATGTATAAACTATCCATCCCAACACACTTACACTTTCACCTGTTACTTCTTCTACCACCATTACTTTTAGCCTACATACTTACCTCCTATGAACACTCATTATATCCACACCTTCATAACCCCAATAAGCTAATTACCTCTTCTTCCCTACAAGCACTCTCTAAACATGTAAACATAACATCTACACCCAGCTATCTACTGTCAAGATTTCATAGAATACTCCACATTAGGTACTACAATCATAATCCCAGAAAATCTCCACATGTATACAGAAGATTCCCAACTCCAGCCTTTATAACTCAACTCCTCTTATTAAAAAATGGAGATATCCACCCAAATCCTGGCCCAATAACACTTCCTACCACACAACTCCACAATCCCAATCAATTCAACACTCATTCCCTTACTCAACCAACAAAATCTCTCTTCATAGCCCACCTCAACATACGTACCATTAATAATAAAGTCTCACAACTCCATGCTCTCTTAGAAGTCTACTCTTTTGACATTCCTTGTTTAACAGAAACCTGGTTAAAGCCTGTAACTAAAGACAATGAAATCACCCCACCCAGATATAATATATTTAGATCTGACCATGTAGCAAAGAAGGCAGGGGAATTGCTATCCTATTTAAATCAGGTCTACAGATCACCACATATGACTTTAAACCACCTGTAGATTCTACTGCTGAAATTCTTATTTCCAAACTTCAACTCAACACTTTCAAATCCATCTATATTATCTGTATCTATCTACCTCCTAGCAATAACAATGCCACCATGGAAGATATCCTCTGCTGGCTATCACACAACCTGCCCCAAGAAACCATTATCCTAGGTGATTTTAACATAGATTGGAACTGCTGTTGCAGCAGCCACCCTACCACTCACGTTAACCTATTTGGTTTCTCTCAAATCATTACCTCCCCTACCAGGATAAACAAGCCTAATAAGAAAGAAAGTACCTTGGATTGGATTCTTATAAATAACCATCTCCACACATATGAATCTGGAACCCTCCCTGATGATATTAGTGACCACTCACTTACCTACATTATCAAGCATAAGACCAATGTCTCCATTCCAGCCACTTTCAAGTTTATTAGGTCCAAGAAAAACTTTAACCCTGATCTTTCAAAGTGAACTAAGAGCATGCAACTGGTCTCCCTTAAAACACCTCCCATTGGAGGAAGCTGTTAAATACTTTAATTCCAAATTCCTAACCATTCTAGATAACCATGCACCAAACCGCATTATTAGAATCAAAACTAAATCTGCCCCATGGCTTTTAAAAGAAACCAAACAAAAAATCCACCTCAGAAATAAATACTCGGCCAAATGGCATATGACAAAAAACTCTGCTGACCATCAAAACTTTAGACAACTGAGAAATGACACTAAAAAGCTAAACTGTCTGATAAAAGAAACTACTACTTACAGTTCCAGCAAACTAAACATAATAACCCACAAAAAATGTGGGCAAGTATAACCAACTACTACACCCAGGTCAATCCATTACACCTAACCCACAAGGCACAGACTAGGAGAACCCAAAGCACACTGCCAATGCCTTCAATACCTTTTTCACTGAGGTCATTCAAACACTTGCCAGTCACCTGTCACCTAATAATTTCACTTTACCTATCTCTAACACAACTCCACCCCCTCCTTTTCTCTTCCAACCCGTCCCTACAATATATATTCTTTCCCTTATCCAAAAACGTAAACCTTGCTCTCCTTCAGCAGACCAATTACCAGCTGAATAGCTATAGAAATCAGCCAAATCCATTGCCTATCCCATTTCCATTCTGATTAACAGAACCATTAGTGAAGGACACATCCCAAGCATATGGAAAGTCTCCCATGTTATCCCCCTTCATAAAGGTGGAAACTCTACTGAATTCTCCAACTACCGTCCCATAGCCCTACTTTCATCTTTGGCAAAACTAATGGGAAAATGCATCCATAAGCAACTGCTGGACCACCTAATCCAAAATAACTTACTTTCCAGCTGTCAACATGGTTTCAGACCTTCCCACAGAACTACTACTGTTCTCCTTTCCTTTACTGACTGTATTAACAAAAAACGAAATGCCAATATGCTTTCCTCAGCACTATTTATTAATCTGTCCAAGGCATTTGACATGGTTAATCACCAAATACTTATTAATATCCTCAAATCCCTGTCACTAGATACACTCACTATTAAATGGTTCCAATCCTATTTAGATAGCAGACAACAGGCAGTACTTTGGCACAACACTCTATCTACCCACCTGCCCATTAACATTGGCATCCCTCAAGGGTCCATATTAGGGCCTCTTCTTTTCTCCATATTTATCAATGACCTTCATCTAGCAATCCCCCAAGCTATATGCATTCAATACGCCGACGATTCTACACTTATATGCACAGCCACATCCACTTCTAAACTTCACTCCCTTACCCAAGAAGTATTTAATATGCCAATGGAAGGTGGAAACTCTACTGAAACAATGGTTTACACAACATTGCCTTCTGTTGCACCCCAAAAAACTAAATTCCTCCTTTTCAATCCTAGTCGTAAGACCGCCCCAATAGATTTCTCAGTTACATCCACTAATGGTACTGCCATATCACCTGACCCAACTACCAAACTGCTTGGTATTACCATAGACAACAATCTTAACTTTGACACCCATATCAACAATACTATAAAACCCATTAACAAAAACTAGGCTCTCTCTACAGAGTCAAACCCTTCCTTTCACCAACAGTCAGAATAACTATTGCTTATACCCATCTAATCTCTACACTCCTCTATGCCTCACCCATATTTACTAATTTATCTAAAAATAACTTCACCAAACTTGAAATCTCCTACAATAACATTGCCAGGTTTGCTACTGGCAACCCATTCAGAACCCACCACTGCTATAATCTTAAGCAGCTAGGATGGCTAGAAATTCAGAATCTGCTTAAATTCCACCAACTAACCATTGCTCATAAAACTCTTTACTAACCTTCCAGTACTCCTATACTAACTACCCTCATCATTCCCTATAATAATTTGAAATCCTTGCGCTCATCACACAAACTTCTTGTAAACACCTCTAAATCTAATAACAGGGCTGGGGACTCTCTTTTCAGTAATACTGTTGGAAAATCCTGGAACCTTCTCCCCAGTGAACTTTCCTCAGTTTCCTCTATGTCTCTTTTCAAAAATAAACTGAAACTTTTCCTAAGAACACAGTGGCTATGCCCCTGCACTAAACCTGACTAATCATTTTTCTACTTTTTCTACTCATAACAGGCACTGCCTACCCACTACTTCCCTATAACTAGTTCTACTTTCCTTACTTTCCGCATTACCTTTTTCCTTACCCTTCTTCTCATCCCCTGAGCTTACTCATAGTGTGACAACACTTTATCAATATAATTACACAACATGACTCTTTTATTGTTACTTTCTGTATTTTACCTGTAATTTGCACTGTGCCTGTGTATTGCACTGCAAAGTATTCTGCCCTCTCTGTAATGTTTGCATTGTACCTGCCTTTGGCACTGTGAAGTATTTCTGTCCTCTTTGATTTATTTCTGGGTTAACTTCAAATGTTCTTTGTAAATATAAATGTAATTATTTCCACTTATCCCAGACCTTATCTCCTAGACTATAGTATATTATTATACCTGTATTTTTTGTATTGTACCTGAATTTTGAAATGGGTGGTATTTAGACCTCTATGATAATTTCTGTATTAACCTATAACATAATTGTATGTAATAATTTTTTTTGTTATTTTTTGCAAGGAGCTTATCTCCCTGGGCCTCTACTGAAAATGGACATGTATCCAGTTAGACTAGCCCGGTCAACAAATGTAAAATAAATAAATAAATATCACGCACTGGAGTGTCATGTGTAAGTATTGCTCTGTACATGCTAGATATGCTGCTCAATCAACCTATCATGTGACAACTGTAATATATGGATAACACTCCCTGGTGTTTTCTAGTAATTCCCCAATGCATCTGTAGTGCTGCATACGTGGGTTGTCAGCCACCTCTCTGCTGAATCCGATATTACGGGTACACCTGATATCTACCTTCCCTCCCAATGCATGTTCCATGCTACAGACTTTATCAAACTATCAGCTGTCCTGTGATTACATACATGACAAGTATTCCTGGTGTGTCATGTGTCAGTCCATGTCCATGTACTGCATGGTCCCAAAGGGAAGTACTGCTGTATGAACAACCCCACAATCACACGTGCATACATGGACACCCACACAAACGCACACACAAACACACATGCATCCTACATGTATCACCCTCCCTCCACTTCACCAGAGTGACCCTACAGACAAAATAACCACCCACCGAGACACACACACACACACACACACACACACACACACACACACACACACACACACACACACACACACACACACACACACGCACACAGGTGAGGTTGCACATTGATAGCACACACAGTCCTCCTATTACCCATCTGTCAACATGCATAACATCTGGTACACAACAGCATGCAGTGCAGCTATAGTCAATACTTGCTAGTAACAGTATACATGTGTGTGATGCATGTGCTGTGTTAGTAGGTGATGCCCCTTCCCCTGGATACCACTGCACCCACGTACACAGTATTGCTGTGCACCTGTTCTGCAACCTGCCATGTACTGTGCACCAAACCTCACAGCTGTACAACCCATTGCTGAATGTGTAGTACTGTGTGAGTTATGTCAACTCTAATGCTCACAGCCCCTATGTTTTTCAGCAACACATACCTGGGATGTTATGTGGACTGATGTCATTTGTGAATGCCTGATGTCTGGTTTACAGATGGTTTACAGATCTCAACATCAGCGGACCATGTATGACCAATCCAATAGTATTACACTAACAAACGTCAGAGCGTACCAAGGTTATGGGGAGTGTACACACCCTTATTGATAGGATACACTCTTCCTTGATCTATGATGGGACCACATCACCGCATATATTAACAGTACATGAGCCCGATATGTGCCATATGTCCTGTACATTCACATGCAGTGTCTACGGAATGTGTTAGGTATGCGGATGCTGACCGCAATACATACACTCCGTGTATGCATATGTGTGCACACCCTCATCATGACAGTTTGTTGAACCTATTATTATGTGCACTACAGCAGTCACTACTACTAGCAGGGGTGTACTAGCATGGGCCATCTGCATTTGCCAGTGTATGTTCAGTCTGCCCTACACATGTCCCCCAAATCTGCATGATTGCAAGGTCTACTCATGTGCACATCCCTTTGTATTCACACACTGCCGTCACTGTTGCTGTGGGGGTAGGGTTACATCTGCCACAGTTCCTGATCCTGACTGTGTGTAGATACAGCCATTCTTAGCATCCTTAGGATCACTGCTGCAGTACATTGGTGTGTCATGCTGATGCCCCCTCCCCACCTTCAGCATTTTTGCAGATGCTTGACAAGTAAGGCCTACAAGTGTGTCAGTTTGCAGTGTCCCATACACTCCACACCACATGTTACAGCCTAGTCCCTGCCAATAATGTAGACCACAGTAATACATTATGTCATAGCATAACTCTGTAACAGTTGCCATGGTACTACTGGTATATACACTGTTGTTGCACTGTATACGGGTGATGTTTCACAAATGTCCCTAGTGCAGGCCATGTCTCCCACCATTAT
Source organism: Protopterus annectens (assembly GCF_019279795.1). Classification (NCBI taxonomy): domain Eukaryota; kingdom Metazoa; phylum Chordata; order Ceratodontiformes; family Protopteridae; genus Protopterus; species Protopterus annectens. Next base: position 1,387,404,726 of record NC_056733.1, on the reverse strand, counting down.
GTTACTCCCTGTGGACACATTCTGCAATGACAGGATGTTAGTTATCTTGCAGGTGTCTGACATACCCTTCCAATACCCCATCATGGTCACCACTGTGATGCCGTGCATTTAACAACAACAATAGGTGCACATGTACAGCATGCATTTTGGGTAAGCGTGTTAGATGTGTGCATGGAATATACCATAGCCATTACACTCCCAGTGTATTGGCAAGCATCAACATAAGCCATACTCACCGGCTACAGCCTGCTGCCTTGGTGGTATACAGGAGGGACCCATATAAGAGGGTGAGAGATGCGAACTCAGTGGCCACACCTGTGGAATTGCTACAAGGTGGGTGCAGCATTACAGTATATCAACAGTACATGTCCACAATACTACCACGTATGCACATCTATTTATCACTACTATGCAGCAACAAACTATATCTATGACATGACAGATATGCATGTTCTACCTGTATAGATGTGGATGCATATGCAACAGTGGTCTACTGATGTGCCCTGTGGTCTTACCTGCAAGGTCCTCAGCCAGTGTGTGGGTAGCACCCACCTGGACTATGGTGTCCAGCAGTAGTTGGCTATGTGGATGGGCAGGAGCCACGAGGCTGACGAGGAGCTTCTCAACATGTGTCAGGGGGAATGGATGGCATGCCCCCCTGTTGCGAGTTGATCCACCAGACTACAGCAGCATGCTGACCGGCATTGTGAAGCAGGTCAGAACAATGATGCTGGACCTGCTCATAACTGTGGTTGTGCAGTCTGACATCATTGACCCTGTGGACCAAGTCATTCCACAGGGCAGTCTGCTCCTGCTGCTCATGGGCAGCCTGGCCAAATAGGACAGGGTAGTGCTGGATTAGGTGGTTTATCACTATGTTGTTCTCAGCAGCTGAGTAAGCAGGGAGCCATCTATGTGACATCTTGCCTGAAAGACATAAAGATGGAAACAAGTCTCAGCAACTCATACAGCAAGGTTACTACAGTTCTTAATACACATTTCTGTCACCCCCCCACCATATCAGCAGCAACAAACTGTACACACAACTCAGTAGGTATGGCTACAGCTTACCTACCAGTGGGACATGTATTGTACCACACTTTGTGCTATGTGTTTGTAGCCATGTTCTCTGTGTGGACACTATAATTGCTGACCTGTTACAGACTATTCACCTGCATGCCATTGTCAGGGCCCCTATGGTTCCATATATGACTGTGGTATGCTTGCTATGTGATTGCTGCACATCTGACATTCTGTGTTATTGGGGATATCTATACATGCTGTTGGAAATGTTCCAGGATTGTTTAGAATATTACTACCCACATATGTTCTATAACAGTAACACAACAGCATGTTTAGGGAATAATTGCCAGCAGAACCACCTCTCCAAACTCATCTGCCTGTGTTACCAGGCCATATCACATGTGGGACCCATCCTGGGGCCTCCTCATAGGTTCATAGGTTAGTACTAGGCTAACTGCCCTTGTGATCCAGTTTAAGCCTAGCCAATTATCCCTTGTGAGACTCAAACCCTGCACCTTGTGTTTGTAAGGCAAACACCTTAACCATTAGGCCACCTGGTCCAGCACTACCTTCAGGTGGAACCAACTCAGGGGATTTTCTCCCCCCCCCCGTGGGGGCACACAGAGACATGATATTGTCCCCTGAGGTCAATTCCAGGGTCTGTTCCATAGTGGGATGTCTTACATAACCTTGAGGCACCTAGTACACATTCACAGGGTCCACATGCTCCTCCTGTTCAGCCTCCAAGCCAGGCACCTTTGGGACGTGGATTGCTGTTGTGAGTAGCAGTGGGTGGGAGGATTGTTCCCATTGTGTCCATATTGGGGCCCATGGGGCTTCCACATAACCGACCATGCACACCATCGAGGGTGTTTACCCACCACATGTATCACATACTACCCCTGTAGGATGTCTTCTATATCTACCAACCTGCACCACCTCCACAACTATACCTGCCATACTTTCCCATATTCCCATTCCCTACTTCACAGACAAGGACAGTGTGGTTCCAACAAAGGGTTCACATGTGACATACCCATCCATGTTGCAAACACTGACAGCTGTAGATATCTGTGGACATATATGTATGTATATTTATATATATATATATATATATATATATATATATATATATATATATATATATATGTCTACATATATGTGTCTGGGTATATATATATATATATATATATATATATATATATATATATATATATATATACACACACACACACACACACACACACACACATACACACACACATATACATACCTATATATGTGGAACATCCGGCATCTGGTCCAGAATCTCACAAAACCGTCCTGCACAGCTGCACTGTTCTGCCTTGCTACAACACGGACAGGTGCCACATATGGACACAGCCTAAAATTAGGGTGGTATATGTAGGGCCAGATTACAGGTAACCCTATTATGCACCTATGGCATTCCAGCATGCTAAAATAAAGGATAACCTGAGTATCCTGCAAGTGGTGGGCTGTGGAACCCATGTGTCCATCATTATGGTATTACTTCCACCACCAGCTATTGGCCACAGTAATATACATGCTTCCCATTACACAACACACACTATGATGACTTACAACTTATCAGTCACACACAGGGACAGACTCTATTGTCCTTAGCAGTTTTTCAGCTGAACATCATTACAACAACACCTGATGACACATATAAATCATTCCACATCATCTATCCCATTATTATGGACCAAGTAGTACAGTCAATTGCATGCATATATACTTCACATACCTGTTGTGGCAATGATGTCTCTTCTGGATAGTTTGCTGGATGTATATATATATATATATATATATATATATATATATATATATATATATTTTTTTTTTTTGTGTGTTTTTTTTTTTTTTTTTGCCTTTCACACTCTCTCTCTCTCTCTATCTCGGGCTCTCTCCAGTAAATGGATTCAGCTGCTTTGAATAGATTGCAGCATGGATTTTGTAGGTGATGCACATGATCAGGTGATGGTCTCTGCACTAATCAGTGTCCTCCACTTGCTACCTGCATGCAGCATGCTTTGTAATACTTCCAGTTACCACTGTCATGGCAACCCACTACTATAAATCCCTGCATCATGTGGGCATTGTCCCTTTACCTTTCCTATATGGTGT